>NC_053023.1:675815902-675995583 GCF_003073215.2 Triticum urartu
ATTAAAGTTGAAGAAAAGACTATCACTTATAATGATCCTATTGTTCCTACTGCTTATGTTGAGAAACCACCTCTCCCTATTAGAATAAAGAATCATGCTAAAGCTTCAACTACGGTCAACAAAAGTAATTTTAAGATACCTAAACCCCCTGAGCAAGTTAAAGTTGAATCTGATGTTGCTATGGTTAAAGATCTCTTGGCCGATAATATTGATGGGCAGGTTATTTACTTCTGTGATGAGACTGCTAGAATTGCTAAACCTGGTGCTAAAGATAAACATAGACCTGTCGTAGGCATGCCTGTTATTTCTATTAAAATAGGAGATCATTGTTATCACGGCTTGTGTGATATGGGTGCTAGTTCTAGTGCAATACCTATTTCCTTATACAAAGAAACTATGCATGATATTGCACCAGCTGAAATAGAAGGTATTGTTGTTACCATTAGGCTTCCTAGTAGAGATACTATTTCACCAATTGGGATTGTTAGAGACGTTGAAGTCTTGTGTGGGAAGGCTAATATCCTGCTGATTTTCTTGTTCTTGGTTCCCCTCAAGATAGCTTTTGTCCCATTATATTTGGTAGACCCTTCTTGAATATTGTCAATGCTAAGATAGACTGCAATAGGGATATTGTTTCTGTTCGTTTAGGGGATATGTCTCATGAGTTTAATTTTGCTAAATTTCGTAGACAACCCCATGATAAAGAATTTCCTAGTAAAGATGAAATTATTGGTCTTGCTTCTATTGCCGTGCCTCCTACTGATCCATTAGAACAATACTTGCTAGACCACGAAAATGATATGTTTATGAATGAAAGAAGGGAAATAGATGAAGTATTCTTTAAACAAGGACCTATTCTAAAACAAAACTTGCCTATTGAAATCCTAGGGAATCCTCCTCCACCCAAGGGTGATTTTGTGTTTGAGCTTAAAACATTACCTGATACTCTTAAATATGCTTATCTTGATGAAAAGAAAATATATCCTATTATTATTAGTGCTAACCTTTCAGAGAAGGAGGAAGAGAAATTATTGAAACCCCTGAAGAAGCACTGTGTTGCTATTGGATATACTCTTGATGATCTTAAGGGCATTAGTCCCACTCTATGTCAACACAAAATAAATTTGGAGGAAGACGCCAAACCAGTCATTGATCATCAACGACGGCTGAATCCTAAGATGAAAGAAGTGGTAAGAAAGGAAATATTAAATCTCCTTGAGGCAGGTATAATTTATCCCGTTGCTGATAGTCAGTGGGTAAGTCCTGTTCATTGTATCCCCAAGAAGGGAGGTATTATTGTTGTTCCTAATGATAAAGATGAATTGATTCTGCAAAGAATTATTGCAAGTTATAGGATGGTAATTGATTTCTGCAAATTAAATAAGGCTACTAAAAAAGATAATTACCTCTTACCTTTTATTGATCAAATGCTAAAAAGATTATCCAAACACACACATTTTTGCTTTCTATATGGTTACTCTGGTTTCTCCCAAATACCTGTGTCATATGATGATCAATCGAAGACCACTTTTACTTGCCCTTTCGGTACTTTTGCTTATAGACGTATGCCTTTTGGTTTATGTAATGCACCTACTACCTTTCAAAGATGCATGATGGATATATTCTATGACTTTTGTGAAAAGATATGTGAGGTTTTCATGGACGATTTGTCCGTTTATGGATCCTCTTTTGATGATTGCTTAAGCAACCTTGATCGAGTTTTGCAGAGATGTGAATAAACTAATCTTGTCTTGAATTGGGAGAAATTCCACTTTATGGTTAATGAAGGTATTGTCTTGGGGCATAAAAATTTTGAAAGAGGTATTGAAGTTGATAAGGCTAAACTTGATGCTATTGAAAAGATGCCATGTCCCAAGGACATTAAAGGTATAAGAAGCTTACTCGGTCACGTCGGTTTTTATAGGAGGTTCATTAAGGACTTCTCAAAAATTTCTCGGCCCCTGACTAATCTATTACAAAAACATATTCCTTTTGTCTTTGATGATGATTGTGTAGAAGCATTTGAAATACTTAAGAAAGCATTGATTTCTGCACCTATTGTTCAGCCACCTGATTGGAATTTACCCTTTGAAATTATGTGTGATGCTAGTGATTATGTTGTAGGTGCTATTCTAGGGCAAAGAGTTGATAAGAAATTAAATGCTATTCAATATGCTAGTAAAACTCTAGACAATGCCCAGAGAAATTATGCTACTACTGAAAAAGAATTCTTAGCGGTTGCATTTGCTTGTGATAAGTTCAGACCTTATATTGTTGATTCTAAAGTAACTATTCACACATGATGCTATTAAATACCTTATGGAAAAGAAAGATGCTAAACCTAGACTTATTAGATGGGTTCTCTTGCTATAAGAATTTGATTTGCATATTATTGATAGAAAGGGAGCTGAGAACCCCGTTGTAGACAACTTGTCTAGGTTAGAAAATGTTCTTGATGACCCACTACCTATTGATGATAGCTTTCCTGATGAATAATTAAATGTCATAAATGCTTCTCGAACTGCTCCATGGTATGCTGATTATGCTAATTATATTGTTGCTAAATTTATACCACCTAGTTTCACATACCAGCAAAAGAAAAAGTTCTTCTATGACTTGAGAAATTACTTTTGGGATGACCCACATCTTTATAAAGAAGGAGTAGATGGTGTTATTAGACGTTGTGTACCTGAGCATGAACAGGAACAGATCCTACGCAAGTGTCACTTCGAAGCCCATGGAGGACACCATGCTGGAGATAGAACTGCACACAAGGTATTGCAATCCGGTTTTTATTGGCCTACTCTCTTCAAGGATGCACGTAAGTTTGTCTTGTGATGAATGTCAAAGAATTGGTAATATTAGTAGACATCAAGAAATGCCTATGAATTATTCACTTGTTATTGAACCATTTGATGTTTAGGGCTTTGATTATATGGGAACTTTTCCTTCATCTAATGGGCATACACATATTTTTGTCGTTGTTGATTACGTTACTAAGTGGGTAGAAGCTATTCCAACTAGTAGTGCTGATCATAACACCTCTATTAAGATGCTTAAAGAAGTTATTTTTCCGAGGTTTGGATTCCCTAGATATTTAATGACTGATGGTGGTTCACACTTTATTCATGGTGCTTTTCGTAAAATGCTTGCTAAGTATGACGTTAATCATAGAATTGCATCTCCTTATCACCCACAGTCTAGTGGTCAAGTAGAATTGAGTAACAGAGAGCTCAAATTAATTTTGCAAAAGACTGTTAATAGATCTAGAAAGAATTGGTCCAAGAAACTTGATGATGCATTATGGGCCTTTAGAACTGCATATAAAAATCCTATGGGTATGTCTCCGTATAAAATGGTTTATGGTAAAGCATGTCACTTACCTCTTTAACTAGAACGTAAGGCATATTGGGCCATTAAAGAGCTCAATTATGATTTCAAACTTGCCGGTGAGAAGAGGTTATTTGACATTAGCTCACTTGATGAATGGAGAACCCAAGCTTATGAAAATGCCAAGCTGTTTAAAGAAAAAGTTAAAAGATGGCATGATAAAAGGATACAAAAGTGTGAGTTTAATGTAGGTGATTATGTATTTCTATACAACTCTCGTTTAAGATTTTTTGCAGGAAACTTCTCTCTAAATGGGGAGGCCCTTACGTTATCGAGGAGGTCTACTGTTCCGGTGCCATAAAAATCAACAACTTCGAAGGCACGGATCTGAGGGTGGTGAATGGTCAAAGAATCAAACATTATATCTCAGGTAATCCCATAAATGTTGACACCAATATTATTGAAACCGTAACCCCGAAGGAATACATAAGGGACACTTTCCAGAACATTTCAGACTCCGGAAAGGAATAGGTATGTGGTACGGTAAGTAAACCGACTCCAAAATAGTTCTAATGGTAATTTTTCTCCGTTTTGGAATATTTAGAAAAATAGGAAAATAAGAAGCAGACCGGAAAGGACACGGGGCTTCCACGAGGGTGGGCGGCGCGTCCTACCCCCCTGGGCACGCCCCCTGCCTCGTGGGCACCTCGTGTGCTTTCCGGACTCCGTTTTATTGCTCGATACTTCTTTTGGTCGGTAGAAATTCATTATATAATCTCCCAAAGGTTTTGACCACCATATCACGCAAATATCTCCTGTCTTTGTTTCGAGCTGTCCTACTGCAGATTAGAGCAATATGTCATCCTAGGATTCGGAAGGAGAAAGCTATGTGGCTGATTCACTTGCAGATCCTAAGGTCTATGGGGACATGGAGCATTGTAGTTGGACTACAGAAGAAGATGACTATGAACCCAAGGGAAAAGAGGAGACAAGCTCAGAAGAAGATGAATTTCCATTACCTCAACCTGGGGACATGCATGTGGAGTTCAAAAAGTCAAGCCTCCCTGATAGAGTAAAGAAACCTAAGGTCGAGTTTATCTCTTTTCGCTTCTTGTAGGAAAGCAAGCAGGAATTATGCAAAAAGATATTAAGCCTTGAGAAGGATATCGATGATTTGAGGGATCAGAATTTTGTCCTCAAGCGCAAATTAAGGAAGAATCCTACGCCATCAACAAAACCATCACCTTCTCCACCGACAAAGAAGAACTGGGTATCTGGTATGGGCCCTCCCCTTGGCAACTGCCAAGCTTGGGGGAGTGCCTAGGTATCGTATCACCATCACAACTTTTATCTTTACCGTTTTTCTTAGTTCGATCCTTTTGATAATATCTGGATCTAGTAGAATAAAGTTTTATTATGATCTAGTTGTGAGTTTTGCTTTATGATCCCTCTATGTAATCAAGTCCGTGATCTATATATAATAAAGATTAGTGTTCAGTCAAGGGCTTGATTATTTTGCTATGATCTTGAGGGAATTAAATAAAATAAAAGAGAAGAAATGAAAAGAAACAAAGAGATCATATGGATCTTATGGAAAGTAATGAGCTCACATATAAAGAGTATGATGAATAAAAGTTGTTGAGAGTTGACAAACATAGTTTTGGTCATCGTTGCAATTAATAGGAAGTAGTAAAGAAAGAGAGGTTCTCATATAAATATACTATCTTGGACATCTTTTATGATTGTGAGCACTCATTAAAGTATGACATGCTAAGAGTTGATGTTGGACAAGGAAGACAACGTAATGGGTTATGATTTCTTACATTTGAGATAAATTATATTGTCATGGATCATCCAACATGTTGAGCTTGCCTTTTCCTCTCATGCTAGCTAATTTCTTTGCACCAAGTAGAGATACTACTTGTGCTTCCAAATATCCCTAAACCCAGTTTTGCAATGAGAGTCCACCATATCTACCTATGGATTGAGTAAGATCCTTCAAGTAAGTTGTCATCGGTGCAAGCAATAAAAATTGCTCTCTAAATATCTATGACTTATTAGTGTGGGAGAAAATAAGCTTTATATGATCTTGTGATATGGAAGAAATAAAAGCGACGGACTGAATAATAAAGGTCCATATCGCAAGTGGCAATATAAAGTGACGTTCTTTTGCATTAAGATTTCGTCCATTCAACCATAAAAGCGCATGACAACCTCTGCTTCCCTCTGCGAAGGGCCTATCTTTTACTTTTATCTTCTACCTTACATAAGAGTCATGGTGATCTTCACCTTTCCTTTTTACATCTAATCCTTTGGCAAGCACAATGTGTTGGAAAGATCCTGATATATATAGCTAATTGTGTGTGAGTCTTCATGAACTATTATTGTTGACATTAGCCTTGAGGTAAAACATTGGGAGGCAAAACTATAAGCCCCTATATTTCTCTCTGTCCGATTAAAACTTCATACCCATAAATATTGCGTGAGTGTTAGCAATTGTGAAAGACTAAAAGATGGTTGAGTATGTGGACTTGCTGAAAAGCTCTTATATTGACTCTTTCCTATGTTATGATAAATTGCAATTGCCTCAATGACTGAGATTAGAGTTTGTTGGTTCTCAATGAAGTTTATGATTCATACTTGAAATTGTGATTGAATTGTTACTTTAGCATAAAAGATCATATGACAATATATATATATATATATATGTTGTTGTTCTAAGAATGATCATGATGCGCCCTCATGTCTGTATTTTATTTTTATCGACACCTCTATCTCTAAACATGTGGACATATTTTTTGATTTCGGCTTTCGCTTGAGGACAAGCGAGGTCTAAGCTTGGGGGAGTTGATACGTCCATTTTGCATCATGCTTTTATATTGATATTTATTGCATTATGGGTTTTTATTACACATTATGTCACAATACTTATGCCTATTCTCTCTTATTTTACACGGTTTACATAAAGAGGGAGAATGCCGGCAGCTGGGATTCTGGGCTGGAAAGGGAGCAAATATTAGAGACCTATTCCGCACAGCTCCAAAAGTCATGAAACTTCATGGAAGCTATTTCCAGAATATATATAAAAAATACTGAGCACAAGAAGTTCCAGAGGGGGCCACACCCTGGCCATTATGGTGGGGTCGCGCCCTACCCCCCGGGGCGCGCCTCCCTGCCTCGTGGGCCCCCTGGTGGCCCTCCGATGCCCATATTCTGCTATATGGATTCATTCGTTGAGGAAAAAATCATAAGCAAGCTTTCGAGATGAGACTCCGCCGCCACGAGGCGGAACCTTGGCGGAACCAATCTAGGGCTCTGGCGGAGCTGTTCTCCCAGGGAAACTTCCCTCCGGGAGGGGCAAATCATCACCATCGTCATCACCAACGATCCTCTCATCGGGAGGGGGTCAATCTCCATCAACATATTCACCAGCACCATCTCCTCTCAAACCCTAGTTCATCTCTTGTATCCAATCTTTGTATCCAAACCTCAGATTGGTACCTGTTGGTTGCTAGTAGTGTTGATTACTCCTTGTAGTTGATGCTAGTTGGTTTACTTGGTGGAAGATCATATGTTCAGATCCATTATGCATATTAATACCCCTCTGATTATGAACATGAATATGCTTTGTGAGTAGTTATGTTTGTTCCTGAGGACATGGGAGAAGTCTTGCTATCAGTATTCATGTGAATTTGGTATTTGTTCGATATTTTGATGAGATGTATGTTGTCATCCCTCTAGTGGTGTCATGTGAACGTCGACTACATGACACTTCACTATTGTTTGGGCCTAGAGGGAGGCATTGGGAAGTAATAAGTAGATGATGGGTTGCTAGAGTGACAGAAGCTTAAACCCTAGTTTATGCGTTGCTTCGTAAGGGGCTGATTTGGATCCATATGTTTCATGCTATGGTTAGGTTTACCATAATACTTCTGTTGTAGTTGTGGATGCTTGCAATAGGGGTTAATCATAAGTGGGATGCTTGTCCAAGTAAGGACAGTACCCAAGCACCGGTCCACCCACATATCAGATTATCAAAGTACCGAACGCGAATCATATGATCGTGATGAAAACTAGCTTGACGATAATTCCCATGTGTCCTCGGGAGCGCTTTACATCATATAAGAGTTTGTCCAGGCTTGTCCTTTGCTACAAAAAGGATTGGGCCATCTTGCTGCACCTTATTTACTTTTACTACTTGCTACTCGTTACCAATTACCTTATCACAAAACTATCTGTTACCGATAATTTCAGTGCTTGCAGAGAATACCTTGCTGAAAACCGCTTATCATTTCCTTCTGCTCCTCGTTGGGTTCGGCACTCTTACTTATCGAAAAGCTACGATAGATCCCCTACACTTGTGGGTCATTAGATATCTACAAAGATCTGCATGCCACCATGGAGGTGCCTCCCGAGCCTTGGTTCTAATATGGCGTGGGAACCCCTTGGGCTTAAGGGTGGCGCGCTCTGTTGGCATCAGGCAAGTTGCCCCGGCAAGGATCTTGCCGAGGCTGCGGGAGCCACCCCAGCAAGAGTCTTGCCAGGGGAGTCCACCTCGTCCTCTTGCTCTCTTTGCGTCTATGGTCTTGGCGTTGCTCTGGTCGTCTCGTGCTCCGGCATCCCTCCTCTGCCCTGCTTAGTGTGGCCGTGGGCGTGGCTCTGACTGGCCGTGCACAAGTAAAGGGTGCAAAAGGAGAGCCCCTACTTTTGTACACCGACAATGAGCATAATAATTTTTTCTTTCTCTCAAATTAATTTAATTTAAGCAAGAGAGAATTTCTTCAAAAATGCTAAAGCACACCGAGCTCAAAAAGATATAAGTGAAGCACTAGAGCAAGTCCATAGCTCATAAAAATTTAAGTGAAGCATAGAGAGCAATTCTAACAAGTCATGACATAATTTTGGCTCTCTCAAATAGGTGTGTCCAGCAAGGATTGATGACTTAAAACACAAAATAAAACAAGTGAAGACTCATATCATACAAGACGCTCCAAGCAAAACACATATCATGTGACGAATAAAAATATAGTTTCAAGTAAAATACCGATGGTCGTTGGATGAAAGCGGGCAGCCACTCGGGGGCATCCCCAAGCTTAGTTGGTTGCTCATTTTTGGATAATAGCTTGGGATGTCGGGGCATCCCCAAGCTTAGGCTCTTCCATCCTTCCTTCATCCATCGTAAGATAACCCAAAACTTGAAAACTTCAATCACACAAAACTCAACAAAACCTTCATCAGACCTGTTACTATAAGAATAATAAATCACTACTATGAGTATTGTATCAAACCAATTCAAATTTTGTTTTTGTATTATATCTACTATATTCCAACTTTTCTATGGCAAAAACTCATCAAAGAACACCATAGAGCCATCAAAATAAGCACACAACACAAAGAAAACAGAATCTGCCAAAACAGAACAGTCTGTAGCAATCTGACTATTACGAATATTTCTATAACTCCAAAAATTCTGAAAACTTAGGATGACCTGATAAATTTTTATATTGATCCACTACAATTGGAATGGGTATTTTATCGCTCTCTAGTTAAAATTGGAAATTAATTTCGTGAGCATAATAGTTTCTGTTTTTTAGCAAGATCAAACAACTATCACTCAAGAAGATCCTAAAGGCTTTACTTGGCACAAACACTAATTAAAACATAAAATACACAATCATAACAGTAGCATAATTGTGATAACACACAAAAACATAAAGCAAAAGGCAAAAGTGAAATTTATTCATTGGGTTGCCTCCCAACAAGCTTTTTAGTTTTACGCCCTTAGCTAGGCATAGAGCAAGGATCTAAGTTTTGTCATCTTTGGTTCGAGATCCATAAGATGCCCATAGGATTGATTCATAAGGTGGCTTAATTCTAGTTCTAAGAAAGTGTTCCATACCCATCCTCAAAGTAAATTGGAACTTAATATTGCCTTCTTTCATATCAATCACGGCATTGATAGTGCGTAAAAACGGTCTACCAAGAATAACTGGACAAGACGGATTGCAATCAATATCAAGAACAATAAAATCTATGGGCACATAATTCCTATTTGCAAGAATAAGAACATCATTAATTCTTCGCATAGGCTTTTTATTAGTAGAATCCGCCAAGTGCAAATTCAAAGAACATTCTTCAAGATTAGTAAGACCAAGCACATCACATAAATATTTCGGAATTGCAGAAACACTAGCACCCAAGTCACACAAAGCAAAACACTCATAATTTTTAATCTTGACATTGATTGTAGGTTGCCATTCATCATGCAATTTTCTAGGAATTGAAACTTCTAATTCCAATTTTTCTTCAGGAGCTTTCATCATAGCATCAACAATATGTTTAGTAAAAGTTTTATTTTGTTCATGAGCAAGGGGTGAATTTATCATGGATTGCAACAAAGAAATACAATAAATCAAAGAGCAACTATCATAATTAAAGTCTTTGCAATCCAAAAGAGTGGGTACATCACTAGCTAAAGTTTTGACCTCTCCAAACCCACTTTCATCAATTTTCTCAACAAGATCTTCACCCTCCGAAATATTGGGACGCCTTCTACCTAAGTTGACTCTTCCCCAGTCCCTTTTTCATAAATATTAACTTTACTAAACAAGGAATCATTAGAAGAAACACCAATAATTTTAAGATCTTCATCACTTTTGCCTTCTAACGAGATTGGTTTAGCGGTCATTTGATTTACTAAGGTAGCTTGCGCATCAGATATTTTTCCTAGTAAACTTTCTGCAAAAGCATACTTAGATTGGAGATTGCAAACTTCTCTACTGATATCATCAAGTTGTTTTGTAATAGCATCAAGAACAATGAAGTGCTCCTTAAGTTCTTCAGTAAAATACTTATTATGCTCAAATTGTGTAGTCATATATTCCTTAGTACTTTTCTCAATTTCAAGCAAAATATTTGGGTAAGGAACATCATAACATTTTCTTTGGGGCATGATGACTACGCAAACAAGAGTGCACACAAAAATAGATCCAGCAAGAAAACGACAAACGGAAAAGAGAGGCGAATAAAACGGCAAATTTTTGTGAAGTGGGGGAGAGGAAAACGAGAGGAAAATGGCAAATAATGTAAATTGCAAGGAGATGAGATTTGTGATTAGGAACCTGGTATATGTTGAAGATCCTCCCCGGCAACGGTGCCAGAAATTCCTTTTGATGTCGCTTGAAGCTACGTTGGTATTTACCCAAAGAGGAAGGGATGATGCAGCACCGCGGCGGTAGGTATTTCCCTCAGATATGAAACCAAGTTTATCGAACCTATAGGAGAACCAAACAACACAATGCAAACAGCCCCTGCACACAGAGAACAAATCCTCGCAACCCGACGTGTTAAAGGGTTTGTCAATCCCTTTCGGGGTACGGCGCCTCAAGTGGCAAATGGACGTGAGATAAATTTGTAGTAAATTGATAGATTGAACGCTAAATAAAATAAATAAGGAAAAATTGCAGCAAGGTATTTTTGTATTTTTAGATTAATAGATCTAAAAGTAAATGCAAGAAAAAGTAGATCGCAAAGGCAAATATATGAGAAAGAAGACCCGGGGGCCGTAGGTTTCACTAGTGGCTTCTCTTGAGAAAAATAGCAAACGGTGGGTAAACAAATTACTTTTGGGCAATTGATAGAACTTCAAATAATTATGATGATATCCAGGCAACGATCATTATATAGGCATCACTTCCAAGATTAGTAGACTGACTCCTGCCTGCATCTACTACTATTAATCCACACATCGACCGCTATCCAGCATGCATCTAGTGTATTAAGTTCATGGAGAAACAGAGTAATGCAATAAGAACGATGACATGATGTAGACAAGATCTATCTATGTAGAGATAGACCCCATCATTTTATCCTTAGTAGCAATGATACATACGTGTCATTTCCCTTTCTGTCACTGGGATCAAGCACCGTAAGATCGAACCCACTACAAAGCACCTCTTCCCATTTCAAGATAAATAGATCAACTTGGCCAGACAAAACCCAAATATCGGAGAAGAAATACGAGGCTATACTAGATCATGCATAAAAGAGATCAAAGAAACTCAAATACATTCATGGATATAAAAAGAGATAGATCTGATCATAAACTCCAAGTTCATCGGATCCCAACAAACACACCGCAAAAGAGTTACATCATATGGATCTCCAAGAGATTATTGTATTGAGAATCAAGAGAGAGAGAGAGATGAAGCCATCTAGCTACTAACTACGGACCCGAAGGTCTACAAAGAACTACTCACGTATCATCGGAGAGGCACCAATGGAGGTGGTGAACCCCATCCGAGATGGTGTCTAGATTTGATCTGGTGGTTCTGGACTCTGCGGTGGCTGGATGAATATTTTGTCGACTCCCCTAGGGTTCTGGGATTTTTGGGGTATTTATAGAGCAAAGAGGCAGTTCGGGGGCACCTAAGGTTGGCACAACCCACCAGGGCACGCCTGGGCCTCCTGGCGTGCCCTGGTGAGTTGTGCACCCCTCGGGGCAGCCCCCAGGCGTAGCCAGGGCCCATTGTGTTCCTTTTGGCCCATAAAAATTCTCCGCAAAGTTTCGTGGCATTTGGACTCCGTCTGATATTGATTTTCTGCGATGTAAAAAACACGGAAAAACAGGAACAAGCACTTGGCACTATGTCAATAGATTAGTACAAAAAAAGATATAAAATGATTATAAAACATCCAAGATTGATAATATAACAGCATGGAACAATAAAAAATTATAGATACGTTGGAGACGTATCACCAGTGTCAGTTGTTGTTTTTATCTTTACAGAAAATCAATATCAAACTGAGTCGAGATGGAACAAAACTTTTTGAGGATTTTTCTTGGACCGCAAGACACCCTGGAAGCTTCAGGAGGAGGTCAGAAGGGCCACAAGGCGGTGACAAGCTCAGGGGCCACGCCCTAGGGGGGTGCCCCCCAGCTTGTGGGGCCCCCATGGCACTTCCAACCTTAATTTTTCTTATATAAATACTTGATGACCCACAAGTATATGGGATCAATCGTAGTCCTTTCGACAAGTAAGAGTGTAGAACCCAACGAGGAGCAGAAGGAAAAGACAAGCGGTTTTCAGCAAGGTATTCTCTGCAAGCACTAAAATTATAAGTAACGAGTAGTTTGATAGCAAGATAATTTGTAACGAGCAGGTAAAAATAATAGTAACAAAAGTGCAGCAAGGTAGCCCAATCCTTTTGAGGCAAAGGATAGGCCAAAATAGTCTCTTATGATAAGCAATGCGTTCTTGAGGGTAGACGGGAATTTCATTAGTCACTTTCATCATGTTGGTTTGATTTTTGTTCACTACTTTGATAATTTGATATGTGGGTGGACCGGTGCTTAGGTGTTGTTCTTACTTGAACAAACCTCCTACTTATGATTAACCCCCTCGCAAGCATCCACAACTACGAGAAAAAGTATTAAGAATAACTTCTAACCATAGCATTAAACTTTTGGATCCAAATCAGCCCCTTATGGAATAGCGCATAAACTAGGGTTTAAGCTTCTGTCACTCTCGCAACCCATCATCTAATACATGATTTATTACTTATTTAAAATTTGAAAATTCACTTCTTTATTTTATTAATTAGGATCCAGAAGAAGTAGTTTTTCTCCAATGCCTGTTAGAGCTCTCTTCAACTCCACAATGCAATCCCTTAGGCCCAAATATGGTGAAGTGTCATGTAGTCGACGTTCACATGACACCACTAAGGAATCACAACATACATACCATCAAAATATCGAACACATATAAAATTCACATGATTACTTGCAACAAGATTTCTCCCGGGACCTCAAGAACAAAGTAACTACTCACAAATGATAATCATGGTCAAGATCAGAGGGGTATTAAATAGCATATTGGATCTGAACATATAATCTCCCACCAAATAAACCATATAGTAATCAACTACAAGATGTAATCAACACTACTAGTCACCCACAAGTACCAATCTATAGTTCCGGTACAAAGATTGAACACAAGAGATGAACTAGGGTTTGAGAGGAGATGGTGCTGTTGAAGATGTTGATGGAGATTGCCCTCCCCAAGATGGGAGAGTTGTTGGTGATGATGATGACGATGATTTCCCCCTCTGAGAGGGAAGTTCCCCCCAGCGAAATCGCTCCGTCGGAGGGCAAAAGTGCTCCTGCCAAAGTTCCGCCTCCAGATGGCGGCGCTTGGTCCCGAAGTCCTCTCCTTATTTTTTTAGGCCAAAATGACTTATATACCAGAAGAGGGGTGTCGGTGTCAAAACCGGTGGATCTCAGGTAGGGGGTCCCGAACTGTGCATCTAAGGCGGATGGTAATAGGAGGCAGGCACTACTGGAATCAGCTACTTTGCCATCTGCCAGCTCTTTGCCGTCAGCTAGCGGACGGCAAAGAAGCTCTTTGCCATCAGCTACCCGAAAGCAGACGGCAAAGAACTGGCTGATGGCAAAGAAAGCCTTTGCCATCAGCCAGCTCTTTGCCGTCCGCTAGCTGACGGCAAAGAATCTTTGCCGTCCGCTAGCAGACGCAAAGAGGGAGGGGGGGGCCCACTGAGGAGCTGGTTAAAAAATACTTAACGTCCCCCCGCTTTGCCGTCCGCCGCAGATGGCAAATATGAAGAAAAGCGGACGGCAAAGGAGGGCGGACGGCAAAGGCTACCCTAACTAACCTAACTAACGGCCGAGCCCCCTCCCCCGCCCGTTACTCATCTCTCTCCCTCGACCTCCTCCGCCCCCGCCCCCGCCGCCCGGCGCCGCCCCGCCCTCGCCGCACCCGCCACCGCCCATCGCCGTCCGGCGCCGCCACCGCTCCCACCCCCTCCCCCACCCGCCACCGCCCCCACCACCCCTGCTCCGGTGAGTTTTTTTTTCTGTTTTTCTTTTTTTTTGCTGTTTAATTCTTGTTTAATTGTTAGTGTTAGTGTTAGTGTTAGATTTAGTGTTAGAAAAGAAGAAAATTTAGTGTTAGTGTTAGAAAAAAGAATATATAGAAGAAAAGAAGAAGAAGTGGAAAAAAGATGAAAAAGAAGAAAAGAAAAGAAGTAGAAAAAAGATGACAAAGAAGAAGAAGAAAAGAAGTAGAAGAAGTAGAAGAAGTAGAAGAAGAAGAATAGAAGAAAAGAAAAGAAGTAAAAGAAGTAGAAAAAAGATGAAAAAAGAAGAAGAAGAAGAAGAAGAAGAAGAAGAAGAAGAAGAAGAAGAAGAAGAAGAAGAAGAAGAAGAAGAAGAAGAAGAAGAAAGGAAAGCAGAAGAAAGGAAAGAAGAAGAAGAAGAAGAAGAAGAAGAAGAAGAAGAAGAAGAAGAAGAAGAAGAAGAAGAAGAAGAAGAAAGGAAAGAAGAAGAAGGATAGAAGAAGAAGAAGAAGAAGAAAGGAAAGAAGAAGAAAAAAGAAGAAGAAGAAGAAGAGAAGGAAAGAAGAAGAAGAAGGATAGAAGGAAACACCCCGACACCCCGACCCCGACACCACACCCCGACACCTGACCCCGACACCATGACCCTGACACCCCGACCCCGACACCACACCCCGACACACAGACCACGACACCACACCCCGACACCCCAACCCCGACACGACACCCTAACCCCGAAACAGCACCCCGACACCGACATGACACCCCGACCCCCTAAACCTCCCGAAAAGGTGCTCTTTGGCCTTACAGAGGCCGACGGGGTTATATATTTGTGAATTATTAGTTAGGTCATATATTTTTCGATTTTGTTATGAAAAACATCATATATAATTGTGTTGATCGGGTAGATTTAAATGTGCAGTTGTTTCATCGCTGCGAGGTTTGGTGTTCGACGACCACGTCGTGCGTTTGACGAGCTCTGCCCCTTCGTTCGTGGGTGAGCACAAATGACATGTCCTTCTCCCCCATTAATTATTTGCACAAATGACATGAAATTTGGTAGCTAGCTATATATGTGTCTTGAATCATCAGTATGCGTAACCAATATGTGTCTCCCGTTCGAAAGCGTCATAGTTATAAATATGCATGCATTTGCATATTTATAACCTTGATTCTTTCGAATTGTCCAACGCTATCCACGGACAGCCCGAGTATGTGTAGATTGGGTTCGTTTTCCCATATGCTTTGCTCCGGATCCGACGCATAAATTTCGTCAGTGCCTCCCCTGTTGTTCTCCGGGTACACATCCTCTCTGTTTATTGCAGAGACATGTATCAGGAGAACAGCGGGGAGGTGCTACCGAAATTTTGCGTCGGATCTGGAGCATAGCATATGGGAAAATGAACCCAATCTACACATACTCGGGTGGGATTAGGACCTATCATTACCTATTAGAGTGTAGGTTGCATGGACGTAATAAAATTGACAAAGTAGATCAACTGATGAATATATACATGGTGAATTATATATATAATTGTTGTGTGTCCAGTAGCTCTGAAAGTCAAGATGAGTGATCGTGCATGGATGTATACCGGTCACACTGGTCAGAACAAATGGAGCGCTGAATGGTTCACAAAAACCAAGGGGTTTGTGCAAGCCGCATTTGCAAATGGCCAGAGGAAAACTTGGTGCCCCTGTTTCCGATGCGGCAATTGGGAAAAGAGGACAGAGGCAGAAATGGGTAAACACCTACAGAAGAATGGTTTTATGCCCGATTATACGGTGTGGACATTTCATGGTGAGTCTGCCCAACGTGACCGAGCTGAGGTGGATCATCATCGCACCGACGAGCATGGTACCGGGATGGAAAACATGGTGCAAGACTATGATGATGCTCGGGATTCGGATGAGGAGATGGAGGAATCTGCAAAGGCCTTCAATGAAATGTTGGAGTCTTCAAAACGTCCGCTCCACTAGCACACTGAGCTTTGTCAGTTGGATGCCATCTCACAAGTAATGGCTTTGAAGGCTCAGTTCAACTTGGGCAGAGAATGCTATGACGCAATCATGACAGTATTTGGATGCTTTCTACCCAAAGGCCATGTAATGCCTGCAAACTTGTACCAGTCGGACAAAATCCTCCGTGCACTGAAGATGCCCTATGAGAAGATACATGCCTGTGAGAAAGGATGTGCCTTATTTAGGCTTGACTATGCGGACTTGAACTATTGTCCCATTTGCAAGTGTTCCAGGTATATTGTGGTAGACAATGGTATGGGTGAGAAGACACAGACCAAAATCCCTGTTAGTGTTCTTCGGTATATGCGAATCGTACCAAGACTTCAACGTCTTTTCATGGTCGAAGAGACGGCCCGACAGATGACATGGCACAAAACAGGCAAAAGAACCGAACTAGATGCAGATGGGAAACTGATGATGGTACACACATCGGATGGTGTTGCGTGGAAAAGGTTTGATGAATTACATGCTAACAAAGCGGCAGATCCGAGGCATCCTCGAGTCGGCATCAGCACCGATGGGTTCAGTGTGTTTGGTATGACGGCAGCCCAATACAGTTGTTGGCCCGTATTTGTCTTTCCACTCAATCTCCCCCCCGGACAAATTATGCAAAGAAAGAACATTTTCCTGACGTTGATAATTCCAGGGCCCAACTATCCGGGGAAAAATATGAATGTGTACATGCAGCCGCTTAAGGACGAATTGCAAGAAGCCTGGGATAATGGGTTCAAGACATACGACGCCTATAGCAAACGAAACTTCATAATGCGTGTCTCGTACATGTACTCGACGCATGACTTGCCCGTGTATGCGCTATTCGTTGGCTGGTGTGTGCATGGAAGGTTCCCGTGCCCCACATGCAAGGGAGCTCTTGAGTTTCGTTGGCTTCAGGCCGGTCGCAAGTTTTCTTGCTTCGACATGCATAGACAGTTCCTGGATCCTCGCCATAAGTTCAGGAAAGACAAGAAGAACTTTCATGCACGCTACAATAAGGCACGCTACAATAAGGCGGATAAGGTGCCAGAGGTGTACGACCTATATGCCATGGCCCACACTGCCTCTTTCAAGAAAGTCAAGGATTTCTCTCAGTCTGACCTCGATGATGCAAACAACTTCACCAACATCTCCTCCCACAACAAGCTCGTGAGATATAGAGATGAGGGGAAGGAGAGGAAAGGGGAGGACTTTAACCCGAGCCAGGGTCCCATTGATCCAGAGCTGGTGATGATATCTGGTGGCGGGAGGTCCCATGGCTCCATAGCCATTGGAGATGGACTTATCCGTTGTCCTAGCACTCTCCCGGAGATCAAGGCGCGCCAGTCGAGCTCCGCTCCTGAGATAAGGCCTCGTGAACGGCCAGTGCAACTCGCCATCAAGGTTAGTGATACGTACTCAGTTATCTTTCTCCATTACATTGTGTGCGCTTCCATCAATGATTACAAATGGTCATGTGAGTGCTGTTGCAGGCTGCTATACAGAGTGAGAGAGATAGAACGGAGAAACTTCTGGCGGAGGCGGCGGAGAGGCAGCGGGAGTTGGAGGAGAGGACGACAAAGATGATGGAGGAGGAGAGGGCACGGAATGACATGCAGGCAAGGGCCATGTACGAGCTCCTTGTGGTAAGTTTCTTCTGCAGATTAGCCAAAACATTCATGTAGTGTTTGTCTCATTACTAACTAGTATGACTGAGTCGTCAAAACCAAATGTGCAGTCTGTGTGCGAGAAGACAGGTCAAACCGCTCCGCCGATGCCAGTGATTGCTCCTGGGACCACGGTGAGTTTTATTTGAATGGACATTACTTGCTAGTATTAACATTTGAGTGTCATCATGCTAACAAGACATTGGAAATGATCTTTGGTGCAGCGTAACTCCAGACAAGCATCGCATGATCCTTCTCCAGCTACCGACACGAGCCACCCCGCTCCTACACCTCCTGGATCTTGGTAAGTTTATCTAGTGTTTTGCTTAACACATGCATAAAGACCTAGACTTAGCTTTATTTCCTCCAATGCTTACCACAATGACCTAGACTTAGCTTCTTCTCCTCCAAAATGACTTAATAAGCTTACTGACCTCCAAAACCATCCATTTTACCTAAGTTAGCTCTAAAACGATCTGTACTTAGCTTACTTATGTCAAAAATTGCATAATTAGCTTAGTTAGCTCATAGACGATCCATTTTACCTAAGTTAGCTCTAAAATGACCCATTTTACCTAGGTTAGCTTATAAATGATCCAGTTCATCCAAGTTAGCTCAAAAATGACCCATTTTACCTAGATTAGCTCCTAAATGATCCATTTTACCTATGTTAGCTTTAAAATGACCCATTTCACCTAGGTTAACTCCAAAATGACCCATCTTACCTAGGTTATCTCATAAACGATCCATTTCAACTAATTTAGCTCATAAACGATCCATTTCACCAAGTTAGCTAAAAAACGATCCATTTCACCTAAATTAGCTCTTAAATGATCCATTTCACCTAAGTTAGCTCAAAAAGATCCATTTCAACTAAATTAGCTCATAAATGATCCATTTCACCTAAGTTAGCTCAAAAACGATCCATTTCAACTAAGTTAGCTCATAAATGATCCATTTCACCTAAGTTAGCTAAAAAACGATCCATTTCACCTTAATTACCTCAAAAACGATCCATTTGACCTTAGTTAGCTCATAAACGACCCATTTCAACTAAGTTAGCTCATAAATGATCCATTTCACCTTAGCTTGCTCATAAACGACCCATTTCAACTTAGTTAGCTCATATATGATCCATTTCACGTAAGTTAGCTCATAAATGACATACTCTTCTTGTTCTAGTCTTCTTCTTGTTCTACTCTTCTTCTTGTTCTACTCTTCTTGTTCTAACTTTCTTATTTTTCATTTTGCAGATTTCATTCACTTGACGAAAGCTTGCATAGATGGAGTGCTCCTTATCCCTTTCTCTGTTTCTTTTGTACCGTTGAACTATGCATGTATCATTGGATGAAACTATTGTACTATATATGGTTGGATGCCTCTATGTTGAACTTGTTATGTATGATGGAACTATGCATGTAATATATATGGTTGGATGATGAAGTTATGTGTTGGATATCTTATATGTTTGCTCTGTAATGGCCTTTTGAAATATATCTATATATGTCATATATATTTGTGATGAAAATTGTTGGATTTAATAAAAAAACAGATAAAAGAGCCAATATGCAGGCTCTTTGCCATCTGCCACCGACGGCAACGGGCTCTTTGCCGTCTGCCGCGGACGACAAAGAAGACACGTGGCATCCAGCTGTGCTTCCTGGGAGCTGACCCATTTGGTCAGTTTGCCTACAGTGGCAGACGGCAAAGACTTTGCCATCAGTGGCAGACAGCAAAGAACCTGCACTTTGCCATCAGTGGCAGACGGCAAAGAACCTGCCATGTAGTGACGTGTAGATGACATCATACGGCGGACGGCAAAGACACTAGAAATTTTGCCGTCAGCGGCGGACGGCAAAGGCCTGCCGTTAGCCACTTAACGGACTGACAGCGCAATTATTGCCATCCTCTCTCTTTGCCGTCCGCCGCAGACGGCAAAGGGCCTTTGCCGTTAGCCGCCAGGAAGCAGACGGCAAAGTAGCTGTTTACCGTAGCCTACTTTGCCGGAGCCTTTTGCCGTCCGCGGCTGACGGCAAAGGCCTTTGCCGTCCGCCGTTCATGCCTTTGCCGTCCACCGTGGCAGACGGCAAAATAGCTAATTCCTGTAGTGAGGGGACACTATGTTTACCCAAGTTCTGGCCCTCTTGATGGAGGTAATACCCTACGTCCTGCTTGATTGTTCTTGATGATATGAGTATTACAAGAGTTGATCTACCACGAGATCGTAGAGGCTAAACCCTATAAGCTAGCCTATAGTATGATTGTATGTGTTGTCCTACGGACTAAACCCTCCGGTTTATATAGACACCGGAGGGGGCTAGGGTTACACAAGGTCGGTTACAAGGGAGGAGATATACACATCTGTATTGCCTAGCTTGCCTTCCACGCCAAGGAGAGTCCCATCCGTACACGGGACGAAGTCTTCAATCTTGTATCTTCATAGTCCAACAGTCCGGCCAAAGGATATAGTCCGGCTGTCTGGAGACCCCCTAATCCAGGACTCCCTCAGTAGCCCCTGAACCAGGCTTCAATGACGATGAGTCCGGCGCGCAGTATTGTCTTTGGCATTGCAAGGCGGGTTCCTCCTCCAAATACTCCATGGAAGAGTTTGAACACAAGGATAGTGTCCGGCTCTGCAAAACAAGTTCCACACCCCACCGTAGAGAGAATAATATTTCCACAAATCTAATCTGCTGACATGTTTAGCAACATCACATCATGTCGTGGCTCGGTCATTATTCGAACCGTTTTCCTCAACTAGCACCGCACATATCGTGAGGTGGTTTTCTTGACACGTCTTGTCAAAGTAGAGATTGTGTTCCCCTTATTATGGGATTCTCGTCAATACGGGCATGGGTAACCCAACCGCGCCATCAATTACGGCGCTTGGGGAATAAGTGATTTTGCCAGGCAAGTGGGGAGGCGCATTGCCTCTTCCGCCCTTATAAAGGGATTAGGACTCACTCTTTTTACCCACGCCTTCTTCCTCCTTGCTTACCCATCCTCGCACACTCGAGCTCTAGCGCCCAAGTTCGCGTCTTTCTTCTCAAACCACTCCAAGCATGTCCGAAGCGGGAGGCAAGTGGATGGTCTCCTCCGTCATGAGGGAGAACATCACAAAGTTATGGGAAGCCGGATATCTGGCTACGGATATCGCGCACCGGCTGCCAGATGCAGGGCAGATCATCCCTACGCCTGAACCCCATGAGAGGGTAGTTTTTCTTACTCACTTCGTATGCGGACTGGGATTCCTCCTCCACTCGTTCGTCCATGGGCTCATGTTCTACCACGGGCTAGATTTTCATGATCTAGCCCCCAATTTCATCCTCAACATCTCGGCGTTTATCGTCGTGTGCGAGGCCTTCCTCCGCATCAAGCCCCATTTCGGTTTGTGGCTGAAGACCTTCAATGTCCAACCGAAGGTGGTGGTCGGCCGGCAAGCAGAGTGCGGAGGCGCCATGGTGGGCAAGATGCCTAACGTCACCTGGCTCGAAGGCTCCTATGTGGAGACCATAAAGGGGTGGCAATCGGGGTGGTTCTACATCACCGAGCCGCGCGACACCAACTGGGCGGCGGCCCCCAAATTTTGATCCGGAATCCCCACGCGGTTCACTTCCTGGAAAGAGAAGGGCCTGTCCTGGGGTTCTTCGGTAGAGCTGACCGGGACTCCAGACCTGCATCAGGAACATGATGAGCAAGAAAATCAAGCTTGTCAACATGGTCCAGGTCATGCTCTTCCGCCGGATTCTCCCGTGTCAACGACGGGCATTCAATTTGTGGGAGTTCGACCCGGCCAAGCACCAGACGCTGTGAGAGCTCTACGACACGATGCACAAGGACGTCTGGAGGGTGCTGTTCAAGGGCGCCGAGGTACCTCCTTCCCTCACCGAGGACCGCGGACTCAGCGCAAAGCGCCATGCCAATATGGTAAGTTTCGATATCTCATAGGGTATTTATTAGCCCCAATTAAATCATGTGCGGGATCTAAGCTTCCATGTCATTAACATGACTGGATAAAGACAGCGGAGGAGCTCGAGTGCCCACCCCCCTGCCTGAAGATCCGACAGATGCTCTCCTAACGGAGATGCTGGCTCCGGCACCTTATGAGGTGCCGGCAAAGAAGGCCAAGAAGAAGGCCACGGGGACCCGAAAGGGTCTCCGGCGCAAGGTTGTATCGGACTCATCATCCGATGACTCCGACGCGCACTCCTCCTACGAAAACGAGGAGGAGGAGGAGGAGGAAAGTTCTCCCCCGCAGCCGGTGGAGACAAGAAAAGGAAGGCCAACCCAACTGGGGAGGCCGAAGGGTCCAAGAAGGGAAGGACCCTCCCTCCGGACTGCTCCACGACGGCCGCCTACAGCGGCGACAAGTGGCTACCCAGGGTCAAGCCCCTGGCGAAGTCGTAAGTATCCGAAAACCATAGTAATTCATGGTATGTTTTATTGCACTGCTTCTCCTCATGCCGAACATGATTATGCAGTCCGTCCCGTGCCCATCTTGACGTATCTTCGTCGAGCGGTTCATTGGACTCGTCGGATATGAACAGCGGTTCTCTTCCGACCGCCCCCACCCCTCGCCCTACGGACAACGCCGAGGTGTTGTCTCAAAAGGCACCGAGCCAAGGGGAGGTAGTCCTGGGGGCGCCTCGAGGCGACCTTCCGAACCATGGGTGCAAAGGGAGCAGGACTCCCATGGGCTCCAGGTTTGGTCCCCAGGCGAACACTGCAACAGAATCTTCGGTGGTTCCGGACTTCGGTGGGCGACCCCCCGTTAAGGGGGGCAAGCCGCCCGTGCCGGTGTCCTCTGTCTATCCAGAGGCACCGGACATCTTGTTGGAAGCGCTTCGCGGCGCTTCCATCGACGAAGAGCACCGCACTATCATGAGTGCGGTGATCGAGAAAGTTCAGTCCGCCAAAAACGGACTGACCGAAGCTTGCGCCAGCCTCCTAACAGGCTTTGAGGTAAGCAATCAAAATATAAGAAAATATTACTTCATAGATAGTAGCCCCTGATGCTCTGTTCGGTGTTCGAGTAGAAAGGCCGAATAGAGGATCAAATGATGACTCAGGAATCTAATCAGAATATATCTATGTGTATGTGCGGGCTTCACTGCTGGCCGCTGTCGCACGTACTGCGGAGGTCTCTGCACTGAAGCAGGACCTCGAGCGGTCCGGGAATGAGCTCGGCCTTACCAAGAGGCAGCTCGAGGAGAAGAAAGGTAAGCAATACCTTGTCTATATATAAAAAAGAAGTTCGGGTGTAAAGTAATAGGATCATCATGAATTTGCCAGCGGCCATGACCGAAGTGGCGACCCTGAAGAAGGCGCTGTCCAAGGCCGAAGACAAAGCGGCCAAGGAGCGTATTGAGCGGGAGAAACAAGAAGCCCGAGTGGGCGAGGTGCAGCAGGAGCTCAAGGCTCTCGCCAAAAAACACGAGTCCTTGGAGCTTGACTCTAAGACGCGAGAGTCCGAGCTTGCATAGGTGCTTGAAAGCGCCCGGAGCGCCAAGGCTGAAGCCCACAAGGCCCTCTAGGAGATTGATGCGGTGAAGAAGATAGCAGCGTGTAAGGCATTCATTATGCAAAGCAAGCACGTGGAGGAAAATTTCCTTTTACTTACCAGAGTTCGGAGCTCTCCAGGAGCGTTCGCAGATCTTCCCCGCAGTGTGCTGGATGCCTCGGAGTTTTACCGAGCTCAGGAGGGGAGCTCGACAAAAAAGTTGTTCTGGTCTCAGTATACTGGGACCGAACACCCAATGCCCTTGAGCTACCAGCTGAAGCAATTGGTCGAGCTTTGAAAGGATCGAGAAGAGGTGTCTAGAGGGGGGTGATTAGACACTAGGTGCTAAAAGTTGAAATTTTTAAATTCTTTAGGTTGAAGTGGATTTTTGGCACAAGTTTAACAAACACAATACATATCAAGCAAGCATGCAAAGAGTATATGAGCAGCGGAAAGTAAAGCATGCAACTTGCAAGAATGTAAAGGGAAGGGTTTGGATGATTCAAACGCAATTGGACACACAGATGTTTTTGTCGTGGTTCCGATAGGTGGTGCTATCGTACATCCACGTTGATGGAGACTTCAACCCATGAAGGGTAACGGTTGCGCGAGTCAATGGAGGGCTCCACCCACGAAGGGTCCACGAAGAAGCAACCTTATCTATCCCACCATGGCAATCACCCACGAAGGACTTGCCTCACTAGCGGTAGGTCTTCACGAAGTAGGCAATCTCCTTGCCCTTACAAACTCCTTGGTTCAACTCCACAATCTTGTCGGAGGCTCCCAAGTGACACCTAGCCAATCTAGGAGACCACTCTCCAAGGAGTAACAAATGGTGTGTTGATGATGAACTCCTTGCTCTTGTGCTTCAAATGATAGTCTCCCAACACTCAACTCTCTCTCACAGAATATGGATTTGGTGGAAAGAAGATTTGAGTGGAAAGCAACTTGGGAAGGCTAGAGATCAAGATTCATATGGTAGGAATGGAATATCTTGGTCTCAACACAAGTGTAGGTGGTTCTCTTTCAGAAAATATAGGTTGGAAGTGTAGGTTTGTTCTGATGGCTCTCTCCACGAATGAAGAGGAGGTGGAGGGGTATATATAGCCTCCACACAAAATCTAACCGTTACACATAACTTTCCAAACTCGGTGGGACCGAATGGTTAAACTTGGTCGGACCGATTCAGCAAAGCTAGTGACCGTTAGGGTTTTCGGTGGGACCGACATGCAACTCGGTAGGACCGATATGATTAGGGTTAGGGCATAACGTAATCTCGGTGAGACCGATTACACAAACTCGGTGAGACCGATTTTGGTAATAAGCTAACCAGAGAGTTGGTCAGGTAAACTCGGTGGGACCAATCGCTCATTTCGGTGAGACCGAAATGTTACAAAAGGGAACCAGAGAGTTTACATTGCAGTTTTGGTGGGACCGATCACAAGTTTCGGTGAGACCGAAAGTATTGCAATAGGCAATAGAGAGTTTGCAATCCCATCTCGGTGAGACCAATTTGCCTAGGGTTTGTGGCAGTGGCTATGACATTTGAAACTCGGTGGCGCCGGATAGGAAGAATCGGTGGGGCTGAGTTTGACTTTTGGTTTAGGTCATATGTGGATGTGAGAAAGTAGTTGAGGGTTTTGGAGCATATCACTAAGCATTTTGAGCAAGAACCTCATTAAGCAACAAATCATCCCTCCTTGATAGTATTGGCTTTTCCTATAGACTCAATGTGATCTTGGATCACTAAAATAGAAAATGTAGAGTCTTGAGCTTTGACCTTGAGCCAATCCTTTGTCCTTAGCATCTTGAAGGGGTTTCACATCCTCCAGTCCATGCCACTTCACTTTTGAACTTATCTGAAACATACTAGATAAAAAATGTTAGTACAACAGGAGATGTGTTGACATTAATTACCAAAACCACCTAGGGAGCACTTGTGCTTTCAATCTGCCCCTTTTTGGTAATTGATTACAACATACATCAAAGCTTTAGATCAAGATATTAAGAGTAGTAAGTAAAGCTTTGGAAAGACATGTAACTTGCATAGGCTCCCCCTACATGTATGCAATCATGTGATTATGGAATATAGGAGCATGTGAATGCATAAACATGACAGAGTAAGCAATGTGTTACATCTATCTTGGCTATATGCATCAGAGAAAATGATGAAAATATGAGAAATGTACCTTCATGCTCATGAGTCCTTCTTGCAAACAGTATGTACATCAGCAAGAAATTCTCATTCACATGACTGTGATGCATATACTTACCTTGTGGTCTTGAGTTGGCTTAGGATGGGATGAACCTGCGTTTACAAGGTTAGATAACACAGATACACCTACTGGCCAGAGCAACCAAGAGAAACCACAAGAGTACCAAGACTGGGATGCCATGTAGAGTGAGTAATAAGTACCACATTGGATAAAGGCATGTCCCTAAAGGTAAAGATATGCAATAAATTCAACGATTTCCTTCCCTTAGATGTCTTGCTCCCCCTGAATCTAACATGGGATATTGGGAGAAGATAGGGAACACAAAATCAGAGCTCAAAGGAAATAAACAGAGCTAAAGCAATCGAGCAAACATGAACATGTCTTTCCCCTCTTGAAGACATGTGACTTCTCTCCTCTTGAACACCAAGCATCTGGGGTCTCTTTCTTCCCTAGAGTATTCTCTCCCCCTATAGATATGATTAAGCTTTGATGTGATGGTCTCTCTCTCCCCCTTTGACATCAATTTCCAAGAAGGGTTCTTCTGGATTTTTGTCATGATGGGTTTGGTCCTTGAGTCACAGAACAAAGCAGCAAGTTGAGTAGGATGTTGGTCGAGGACAAGATTCATTGAGTGATGCTGGATTAAAAAGAATTCAAAAACAAGTGGCAAGATGTTTTTCCTGTAGTGAAATCGGTAGCACCGAGTTTGGTGTTTCGGTGGCACCAAAAGGGTTCGGTTGGACCGAAGTAAACAGCCCGGTGTGACCGAGTTCATCGCAGAGAAAACACTTGTCACCTCAACTCACTAGACAAGTAAGATCTCACAAGGATTTGCAAGGAATTTAATGTAGAAGATGCAGAACAGAAAATAAAGGGGAAGAAACTAAAAACAATCTAGATGAAGTTGAAGAGGGAAACAAATATGCATGAGACAAATGCAAGAGCACAAAAAAGAACTCAAGAGAACTTCATCTAGAATTGGGCGGTGACAAAGTCACCTATGTTAGAGTATATTGACTTAGGAGTCAAGTGAGATCACTTGATCTTTGGTCATACTCATGGTTTAAGCTCAAAATGGGGTTACCATTTTTCGTCAAAGCATCTTGATGTATTCACATCTTGTTGAGTTGCTTTATCCCATGACTTGGAGTAAAGCTTCTCTAAGATGGAATAACATACCTCGGGTGGTGGTGTTGATCATGATCATGTAGTTGAACTTGTGTGGGTTGCTTAAGGTTGATGTAGCTCATCAAGAGTTGGTAGCATCACTTAAAGTTTGAGTTCATCTACCTACATGGGTTAGTTTTTGCAAGGAAGAGCACTTGTGTGTCCAAAGTGACAATCATGATAGAATTTGTCAAAGGATATGTTTGAATGGTTGTGTGCTTCCTTGTCTTCATCCACCATTGTGTAGCGACTTGGTGATATAGAAATTGCTGAAGATGTGAGTGAGATGCAATCTCATAGATTTGGATTCATCCAAGTACCTACACGGGTTAGATAGCATGCAAGGTGCAAATATATCCAAGACATAAGATAGTCAACATAAGAGAAATATCAAGGATTAGTCATAAGCTCATGCCTTGCATGTATTAAATGGAGTTCCTACTCTAAGTTTGAAGCATCAACGATGTTCAATTCACCTCTTAACCTGCAAAACACTTTCTCATCAGGTGGTTTGGTAAATATATCCACCAATTGCTTATCGGTGCGAACATGCTTAAGATTAATGTCCCCTTTGGCAACATGATCTCGAATGAAATGATGACGAACTTCAATATGCTTAGTTCGAGAATGTTGCACGGGATTGTGAGCAATCTTAATGGCACTTTCATTGTCACAAAGCAATGGAACATGTTTCACATTGATCCCATAATCTTTAAGAGTTTGGGTCATCAAAGTAATTGAGCACAACATGATCCAGCGGCAATGTATTCCGCTTCAGCGGTGGATAAGGATACCGAGTTTTGTTTCTTGGAGGACCAAGAGACAAGAGATCTACCAAGAAATTGACAAGTACCCGAAGTTGACTTTCTATCAACCTTGTCACCGGCATAGTCCGAATCGGAGTAGCCAACAAGATCAAAGGAAGCCCTCTTTGGTGTATGGATTAAGTATCTCACTATCCTTTTCACGGCCTTAAGATGACATTCTTTAGGAGTAGCTTGATATCGTGCACACATGCACACACTTAGCATAATATCGGGACGTGAAGCACATAGATATAACAATGAACCAATCATAGAGCGATAAACCTTTTGATCAACCGGTTCACCATCTTTGGTTAAATCAAGATGTCCACTAGTAGGCATGGGTTTAGTCATACCTTTGCATTCTTGCATATTGAACTTCTTGAATAAGTCCTTGGTGTACTTCGTTTGAGATACAAAGGTGCGTTCCTTAGTTTTCTTGATGTGCAAACTGAGAAAGAATTTGAGTTCACTCATCATCGACATCTCAAACTTCTCCGACATTACCTTTCCAAACTTTTCACTAAAGTGAGGGTTAGTTGATCCAAATATAATATCGTCGACATAAATTTGGCATACAAATAGTTCTCCATTAACCCTTTTAGTAAAAATAGTAGAGTCTATTTTTCCAATTTTAAAGCATTTTTCAATGAGGAACTTGGTCAAGCATTTATACCATGCTCTAGGAGCCTGTTTAAGACCATAAAGAGCTTTATGAAGTTTGTAAACATGATTAGGTTTCTTAGGATTGACAAATCTGGGAGGCTGCTTAACATAAACTTCCTCCTCAATTTCACCATTTAGAAAAGCACTTTTAATGTCCATTTGGTACAAGGTGATGTCATGATGATTAGCATAGCCAAGTAAGATGCGAATGGACTCAAGTCTTGCAACGGGGGTGTCGGTGTCAAAACCGGCGGATCTCGGGTAGGGGGTCCCGAACTGTGCGTCTAAGGCGGATGGTAACAGGAGGTAGGGAACACGATGTTTTACCCAGGTTCGGGCCCTCTTGATGGAAGTAAAACCCTACGTCCTGCTTGATTTAGTCTTGATGATATGAGTATTACAAGAGTTGATCTACCACGAGATCGGAGAGGCTAAACCCTAGAAGCTAGCCTATGGTATGATTGTATCTTGTCCTACGGACTAAAACCCTTCGGTTTATATAGACATCGGAAACGGCTAGGGTTACACAAGGTCGGTTACAAAGGAGGAGATACACATATCTGTATTGCCTAGCTTGCCTTCCACGCCAAGTAGAGTCCCATCCGGACACGGGACGAAGTCTTCAATCTCGTATCTTCATAGTTCAACAGTCCGGCCAAAGGATATAATCCGGCTGTCTAGAGACCCCCTAATCCAGGACTCCCTCAGTAGCCCCTGAACCAGGCTTCAATGAGGATGAGTCCGGCGCATAGTGTTGTCTTCGGCATTGCAAGGCGGGTTCTTCTCCAATTTTCAAGTGTTCGTAAGCAGTGTCCGGCTCCATAAATGTTGAACCTCTTGGCTTCTGTGCCCAATAAGGGCATTCTCCAATGCGTTGAATGAATACAAGGTGCCAGGGCATTGTTACATTCGCCCCCCTAGCCAGACAAATAAATTGTCTATTAAAGGGATGGGGATTCTTAGATCCGATCCATACCATCCTCCCCTAGCAAGAATCCATCAGAGCGCGTTTCGGAAAGATCCATTCTTGCATGGCCGACCTCCGCAGCTCCTCCTCCCTCCCCCGTAGCCCTAAGCCCGGTGATTGGGAGAGGTGTTCAGTCCCGCACAGTCGATTAGTCGAATTGAAGACTAAGGGATTTCTCCCTCCGGTGTATATGATGCCCGTTCGAGCCGGGCTTGCCACCTACAATGGCGGGGAGCAAGCGGAGAGCTTTCACTGTCCCTCCATGGGGGAACGGGTTTGCCTTGTTCCTTATTTACTAAGGGGACTTGGATTTCCAATTCACCCGTTTCTCCGCGGGCTCCTGGAGTTCTACGGCGTCCAATTACACAATCTCACCCCTGCCTCCATTCTACATATCACCGGCTATGTTGCTCTCTGCGAGTTGTTCCTTGGCTGTGAGGCTCACTTCGAGCTGTGGAAAAGGATATTTTGCCTCGTCCCTCGCATACAGAGGATATCACTTTATCAAGTGGGCGGAGCCGAAATATGGCGCATCGCTGATACCGGATACCTGTGTGGTACCCCGAAGAAGTCGTCTGAAGACTGGCCTTTAGAATGGTTTTATATGGAGGACGTTCCCCTTCCGGACCCTGTTCGGCGGGGTCTTCCCGAGTTCAACAATGCTCCTCTGAAGAAGCGCCGAAGTTGGCGCCCACGGAGCCCCCAGGCGGTAGACAACGGAGAAGTCCTCTATCTGATGAACCGGATCAAAGCACTGGCTCAATCAGGATTGACAATAATCGAAGTTATGTTGATTTGCATAATGCAGGGAGTGCAGCCACTTCAATATCGTGGGCACCCCTTGTGGTGTTATAATGGGGCGGATGACGCCACCCACTGCGGGCTTAAGGGTCCGGACAATGCTGCCACTCTAGCGAAAATTCTGTCCGAACTATTCAAGGGTGAGGAAGAGGAGTTCTGTAATGCCCTCGATGCGGCTATATCTCCTACGTGTCGAGGCACGACTTAGAGGCATAACCACATTGAAAGCAAAGTCGCAAGTTAGGCAATCTTCACAACATCCCATGTAATATAGATAATAAAAGGGGAGATACATAGTTGGCTTACACTCGCCACGTCAATCAAAGTACAAAAATAGCATTACATCATCCAATCACTCATGGCCCGGCTACGGTGCCAAAATAAAAGATCAACCCAACATGCGACACGGTCCCGATCGCCCCAACTGGGCACCACTACTGATCATCAGGGAAAGACACATAGTAACGGCGTGAGTCCTCGTCGAACTCCCACTTGAGCTCAAGCGCGTCATCTGGATTGGAGTCATCGGGCCCTGCATCTGGTTTGGAAGTAATCTGTGAGCCACAGGGACTCAGCAATCTCGCACCCTCGCGATCAAGACTATTTAAGCTTATAGGTAAGGCAAGGTAAATATGTGGAGCTGCAGCAAGCGACTAGCATATATGGTGGCTAACCTGTTCGCAAAAGAGAGTGAGAAGAGAAGGCAAGGCGCGAATGAAATAACTAGAGAACAACCTGTGGCAAGCATGACTCCAACACCGTGTTCACTTCCTGGACTCCGTCGAGAAGAGACCATCACGGTAACTCACACACTTGATTCATTTTAAATAAGTTAAGGTTCAAGTTATCTACAACCGGACATTAACAAATTCCCATCTTCCCATAACCGCGGGCACGGCTTTCGAAAGTTCAAATCCCTGCAGGGGAGTCCCAACTTAGCCCATGACAAGCTCTCACGGTCAACGAAGGAATAGACCTTCTCCCGAGACATTCCGATCAGACTCGGTATCCCGGTTCTACAAGACACTTCGACAAGTTAAAACAAATCCAGCAACACCGCCCGAATGTGCCGACAAATCCCGATAGGAGCTGCACATATCTCATTCTCAGGGCACACTCGGATGATCTCTCCATACAACTAAAACCAAACCTCGAGTTTCCCCGAGGGGGCGCTGCACAGGACTCTAGTTCGGACCAACACTCAGAGGAGCACTGGCCCGGGGGGTTAAATAAGATGACCCTCAGGCTCCGGAAACCCAAGGGAAAAAGAGGCTAGGAGGCAAAAGGTAAAACCAAGGTTGGGCATTGCTGGAAAAGCTTTATTCAAGGCGAACTATCAAGTATATAGATGCATTAAGATAACAAGATAATATAATGATATACCAACAAATAAATAATGTTCCAACAAGGAACGGTCTCCAATCTTCACCTACAAGTAGCAACTCTATAAGAGGGGTTGAGCAAAGCGGTAACATAGCCAATCAACGGTTTGCTAGGACATGGTGGGTTAGAGGTTGGACATGGCAATTTTGGAGGCATGATAAGCAAGTGGTAGGCATCGTAGCATAGGCATAGCAAAAGAGCGAGCATCTAGCAAAGCAAAGATAGTAGTGATTTCGAGGGTATGATCATCTTGCCTGCAAAGTTGTCAGAGTTGACCGGATCCTCGAAAGAAAACTCAACGGGATCCTCGTTAGCGAACTCGTCTCCCGGCTCTACCCAAACAAGACAAACAAGCAAACGGAACACAATCAACCACGTGCAAAGCTCAAACAACATGATGCAAACATGGCATGCTATGCGGGATGCGATATGTGATGCATATGCAAGATTTGGCAAGGAATGAATGAACGTGGCCTCAACCTGGAAATCCAAGTGTGCCACTGGAAAGGTGAGATGATTTCGCTTGAAAACGATATAAAGAACGCCCGAATCGGAGTCACGGTTTGGAAATGGCAAGCAATTCAAATAAGACAACGGTCTGCGATATACAGCAAGTAGCCATCTAAATGCAACAAGATGAACATGCTACAGCACCCAAACATGGCAACAAAATACATGACAGGGATCCATTCATGATGCTTGACAAAAGATGAACACTGAGCTACGGCCAATTCATCCATTAACAGGTTCAAACAAGCATGGCAAAAATGCAAACGATAACAGGTTTCAGACTTAGTGAAATTAACACAAGTCTGGAATTTAACATCAGGAAGCACACTTTGGAGCATGAAAACTATATGCTACAGGGCCTGAACATGGCAAAGTAAAGCATGGCATGGAGATACTCAAAGAGCTTAACAAAAGTCCCTTAGTTACCTTGAGCCAAAAGGGATCAGAAAATACATTTGCAAGCATGTGAACATGACAAAAACATAATCAGATCACAGACTTAGTGAAAAACTGGAGCATGCAAAACAGATATCAAGTAGGCATGTTTACGAGCTCGATGCACTCACTACATAGCAAGTCATGACAATATAAGCATACACCCATCAAGAATACACATTATACAAGCTAGACATGGCAAGAACAATAACATAGCATGCACGGATCAACTACAACATCCTCGGCAAAATTGCTAACAAGTAGACAATCTGCCCAGATTCACGAAATAGCAAAAGTAGAGCTCGATTGACTCAAGCTAGGGTGCTCCAAAATTGCAAACAAAGACATGGATGGATAGAGCACTACAAGATTAACAAATCATCCTTACTGATAATCCTCAAAAGAGGCACGGATCACTAGGAAACAACATGAACATATGACATATTGAAATAAACAGATCGAGGACTTAGTGGAATTGCTAAGTCCCTGAAATCAGCATTAGCGAATGCACCACTTTGCAAGCTTGTGCTAGTCACCACACACATCACAAAAATACATGGGTTGCACCTCTGGAAAGACGGCAAAGCATATAACAAAACTCATGTAGAGCTCAGGGGCATATCATGCACACATTAATCATGGCAAAAATGACAAATATCTATTTGGAGTAGCAGATCTGACAATTAACTCAAATGGCATTCTTACAACAGCATTTCGGGCATCAAGATGAACTCAAATGAAAATGATGCAATGAGATGAAATGATGTGCTCTCTGAGACGAACATTTTGATATGCTATATGCCCAAAACGGAGCTACGGATGCGAAGTTATGATGCGACGAACATAGCAAAATAATTAGGGTTAGGGACGAAAAAGTCAACCCTGAGATTTCGGATCTCAGATCCAGATCGGGGCCTCGTCGGAGTTACTGTTCAAGCATGGAAGTCGAGGACGCCGGGGAACTTGGAGCTCGCCGGAGACGAAGGAGGCCGGCCGGAGAGGGACTTGGGGCGCCGGATCCGGTGGAGACAGCCGCGGGCACCGGAGTAGCGGCGAGGGGCGCCGGCGATGGTCGAGGTGGCGGGGCGGCGAGTGGCTCCGGTGGCTCGGGGCCAGGTCGCCGGAGCGGCGCCGGGCCGGTGGCGAAGCTCGCCGGCGCGGGGAGGAGAGGCGCTGGCCTCGGGCAGAGGAGAGGCGATGGCCTCGGGCCCGGTCGGCGACGGGAGGGCCGGCCACGGGCCTTGCGGGGCCGCACGGTGCGGCGATGTGGGCACGGGCGGCGGCCAATGGGAGGAGGACACGTGGCAGCGGCGGGGTAAGTTGGACATTGTCCGGCGGCGGAGTTGTGTCCGGCGGCGCGCGAGGATGATTTTCTAGGGTTTGGAAGGAGGGGATCCGGAATTTTCGAGGAGGGGTCTATATATAGAGGTAGAGGGAGCTAGGAGTGTCCAAATGAGGTGCGGTTTTCGGCCACGCGATCGTGATCGAACGCTCTAGATGATGGAGAGAGTTTTGGTGGGTTTTGGACCAAATTGGAAGGGTGTTGGGCTGCAACACACATGAGGCCTTTTCGGTCCCTCGGTTAACCGTTGGAGCATCAAACAAAGTCCAAATGGTACGAAACTTGACAGGCGGTCTATCGGTAGTAAACCAAGGCCGCTTGGCAAGTCTCGGTCCAATCCGGAAATGTTTAATCCCCACACATGAAAGAAAGGTATAAATGACCACCGGAGGAGAACGGAGCGCCAGGATGCAAAACGGACAACAGGGAAAATGCTCGGATGCATGAGGCGAACACGTTTGCAAATGCAATGCACATGATGACAAGATATGAGATGCATGACAACAACGACGACACACAGAGACAAAAACCTGAACCCGAGAAAATAAAATAACTTAACGCCGGAAACGGCAAGAGTTGGATTACATATTGGGTAAATTACATCCGAGGTGTTACAAGTTCACCCGCATCAAGCCACGGGATGGATTCTCCATGTAGAATCCTCCAAGCTGGGTAAGTTATATCTCCCTGCTCCCATTTTTCCCGCATTCTTTGTCGAAAGTATTCACCTTGCCACTTTGCAGCAGGAACTGCGAAAAGCCATAAAGGAGGTCAACAGCCCCTCTCCACAACCAGAAGACCCTTACCGGGCCCTCGACTCCGGACTTAAAGAAGATTTGGTTATATTTGTGGAGCTGATAGACCGGCAATTCTATCAGTTAAGCTGCGACGATGCCATGGTGGCCATTATGGCCGACTATCCCGGACTGCTCCCTGCATTGCAAGTAAGAAAAAACAAAAATCCCAACTCCAGAACTAGGATCCCCTTTTAGGCACTTCACCCACCATATACACATGGCATCTTTTATAGGGAAGGCATTCGGGACGCCCTGCCGAACCCGCAACAACTCGCCAACAAGAGGCACCGAGGCCGGGTAGGCCAAAAAGGAAGGCGGTCAGGACGGAGACGCCGGCGCAAAGGTATAAGAAAAACCCCGCCCCGTGGTTGTCGTCTTTCTCGAAATGTAATGACGCCCGTGTTTCTTTAATAGAAAAAACGCTCACCGGAATATGTCCGACGATGTTGCCAATCACGCTTCCACCAGTCGGGCGCCAGGACCAGACATGGAGGCAGAAGCCGATATGGGGCAGGCGCCAGATAATCCCCCTACAGAGGATGCAGATAGATTATCCACTACAAACTCAGAAGTGGAAAGCGCCATGAATCATAGGCGCCGTCGGGCCGTACTCCGTGACGCTTGTTTCTCACCAGAGGCGTTTGACGCCTTCAATTCTAGAGAGGCGTACCTCCGTGCTGCTCAAGATGGTCTAGCCAGAGCCACGGATCAGTATGTAAAGGATGTATGGGTGAGTAAATCTGACGACTTATATGTATCGGTAGCCCCTGGGACTTGAAACAGTTAGCAGAACTGATTTAAGGATCATCTTTATTGTGCAGGTTCTTATAGAGAAGAATACTAGGCTGTCACATGAGCTAGAGGAATGCAAGACCCAAGTACGGGCTGCTATGGTCGCCTTGCAGGAACCGAAAAAGTCACTTGCTGGTAACATTTACTTTAAAGAATGATGGTTACCATATAACGTGCGGCATGGCTGCAGATCTAACAACAGATGTTGCAGATGAATCCGGAGAGAATCCGGAGGACCAGCATGTTATGCGACAGCTAGAGGCTGGCAAACGCGTGCTGACTGAGGTTAGGCGGGAGAAAAACAATCTCCAAGACGCCAATATTAAGCTGAATGTGGAACTAAAAGACGTTCGGGGCCAGCTTGCAGACTCTGAGAAGGAGAATAAGCGGCTGTGCTTGAACGAATCCTTTTAAAGGAGTTCGGTGAAGAAGCCGACTAACAGCGTTATGTCTGTAGGTATGCTGACGGGTCGTCCCGCGAAGGAAATGCCCGGGTCTGCGGGTGATCTTCTGTCCGAGCTGTCACATCTGCACGAACAAGTTCGGCAGGTGATGCAGGGTGTTGCCCAGGCCTTGTGGCCGTCCGTCTCCCTGCCAGAGGGCGTTGCCGAGCTTGCGGAGAAGCTCAAGGGAGCACGGCGGCGCTTCCGATTATGGAAGATATCAGTCTGCCGACAGGGTGCCAGAGAAGCCTGGGCCATGGTGAAGACGCGGTATACCAAGGCAGACCCAAATCACATGGCCGAGGTCGGACCTGTGGGGCCCGACGGGAAAGAGATCCCCGTTAGCTTAGTTTATGGGCAAGTAGAATTAGCCGCAAAGTATTCACAACAGGATTGTAAGCTAGACCGCCTGTTGGATGGTATAGAAGAGGAATTTAGTCAGTCTGCATGACTATGTAATTAAAGTGACATGTATAATGCCTTCTAGCCGGATGGTAGATCATTTGTCGTTGCAGACCCTTTTGCTTCAACCTCCGGGCCCAATAGTCCGGAGTGTATCCGAATACCCGCTCAGTTATATAAGAACCGGGGTACGAGTGGAGACCAGGCGTAGGGGTCATTAGTGCTTTATCAGACAAGTGCCCAACTAGTTATGTTATATTACATGGGTAGTAAGAAACATCTTCCAGGGAGAATAGTTCCGTTAAGGGTTCCTTTCCCTGGGCAAGCATGCCCTAAAGTGCATGTCCGGACTGCGATAGGAAACGCAGGAAAAACATCTAGGGGTAGATATGGACAATAAATAAAAATCATCTTTTGTTCACCGACCGAATATTCCCTTAAGAACGCTAGCTTTCAGCTTCACCCAGTCTGAGGTACACATCCGGCTGACCCGGCAGTAACAATCGCAGAGGTGCTCCCCTTATGCCCTAGCCGAATTAACGGGAACGTAGGGCATAAATACAAGAGCCAGGCAACTCAGCTTGGCCAAAACTTAAGTCATATCGATGCATATAATGGTGAAAAAAGGTACATGCGGAAGTATAACACATGTGTGGGACATGAGGCCCAGATAAATAATTTAAGCTTCTGTGAAAGAAGCCCCCAGGTATGAAGAGTGCGGCTAGCGCATCTGTAATGTGCAGGCGAGGCACAAGGTGACCCGTGAAGGCCTAGAGAAATAATAAAAGAAAGAAAGAAAGAGAAACAAGACAGATAATGTATATGCGAAAAATGGACAAAGGGAGGGGACTAACATAGAGTCCGGTGCTAGGCGTAAAATCTTCGGAGCCTGGCCGCGTTCCATGGGTTCGGCTCGAGTCGACTAGTCGATGCATCCCGCAGTCGGTACGCTCCACCGGTCAGAACTTGGTCAATAATGAAGGGACCTTCCCATTTGGGCTCTAGCTTGTTATTTTTCTTATCCGGCAGGCGTAGAACTAGTTCGCCAACGTTATAAGTTTTGGCCCGTACTTCTCTGCTTTGGTATCTGCGAGCATGTTGCTGATAAAATGCGGAACGGGCTTTGGCTATGTCGTGTTCCTCCTCCAGGGTGTCCATACTGTCCTGCCGATCGAGCTCGTCTTCTCTTTCTTCATACATGCGCACTCGAGGTGAGTCATGAATTATGTCACAGGGCAAGACAGCCTCTGCGCCGTACACCATAAAGAAGGGTGTATATCCGGTACTACAATTCGGCGTGGTCTGCAGCCCCCAGAGTATGGAGTCGAGCTCCTCTACCTAGTGCGTGTTACACTCCGTTAAGGAATGCACTAATCTGGGTTTAATGCCGCTCATTATAAGACCGTTTGCTCGCTCGACTTGACCGTTGGTTTGTGGGTGATAGACTGAGGCATAATCGAGCTTGATGCCCATTTTGCTGCACCGGAGTTTTACCTCGTCGGCCATGAAGTTCGTGCCATTATCAGTGATGATGCTGTGGGGGACGCCATAACGGTGTACCACCCCGGATATGAAGTCTATCACCGGTCCGGATTCGGCTGTTTTAACAGGATTGGCCTCTATCCATTTGGTGAATTTATCCACCATGACCAATAAGTATTTTTTCTTGTGGGTTCCCCCTTTAAGGGGTCCAACCATGTCAAGCCCCAGACCACAAAGGGCCATGTAATGGGGATTGTTCGGAGGGCGGTGGGTGGCATGTGGCTTTGATTTGCAAAGAGCTGGCAACCGGCGCAACGTTGGACCAAGTCCTCTGCATCTGCCTGGGCCGTTGGCCAATAGAATCCTGTACGGAAGGCCTTGCTTACAAGAGCCCGGGCTGCGGCGTGATGACCGCCGAGTCCGGTGTGAATTTCTGCCAAAAGATTCTGCCCTTCCTCTTCGGAGATGCACCTTTGAAGGACTCCGGTAGTGCTTTTTTTGTACAATTCTCCCTCATGGACCCTGTAGGCCTTGGATCACCGCACTATGCAGCGTGCCTCATTTTGGTCCTCCGAAAGTTCCTGTCTAGTTAGGTAGGCCAGGAATGGTTCTGTCCATCGGGCAATAATGGCCATTATTTCATGGGCTGAAGGTGTTATTTCGGTGGCGAAGCCTCCGATTGTGTCAGAGAGTTTGGTATCGGGTATTTTGGCCGGGTCCGGACTGTTGTTACCGGTGTCCCCTTCCCATACTACGGATGGTTTGAACAGCCTTTCCAAAAATATGTTGGGGGACCGCATGGCGTTTTGCGCCGATGCGGGCGAGGACATCCGCCGCCTGATTGTTTTCCCGAGCCACATGGTGAAATTCGAGCCCCTCAAACCGAGCTGACATTTTTATGACGCCGTTTCGATAGGCCGCCATTTTCGGATCCTTCGCGTCAAAGTCTCCATTTATTTGGGATATTGCGAGGTTTGAATCCCCACGCACCTCCAGGCGTTGAATGCCCATGGAGACTGCCATCCGAAGACCATGCAACAAAGCTTCGTATTCGGCTGCATTGTTGGAGTCTGTATACAATATTTGCAGTACGTATTGAACGGTATCTCCAGTTGGGGACGACAGGACGACGCCAGCCCCTAGACCAGCCAGCATTTTAGAACCGTCGAAGTGCATGATCCAATTGGAGTATGCGTCATACTCTTTAGTGAGTTTGGCCTCCGTCCATTCGGCGATGAAGTCGGCCAGTACTTGCGACTTAATGGCTCATCGAGGTTTGCATGTTATGTCGAACGGGAGGAGCTCAATGGCCCATTTGGCAATCCGGCCCGTAGCGTCACGGTTGTTTATAATATCATTAAGTGGCACTTCTGAGGCTACTATAATCAAACACTCTTGAAAGTAGTGTCGCAGCTTCCGTGATGCCATGAATACCACATATTCTATCTTTTGGTAATGCGGGTATCGTGATTTGCATGGAGTGAGGACAGTGGATACATAGTATACCGGCTTTTGAAGAGGGAATTTATGTCCGTTCGCTTCCAGTTCGACAACGAGCACCACGCTTACAACTTGATGAGTTGCCGCAATGTGCAACAACATTCGTTCGCCGATGTTTGGCGCGGCCAGGATTGGGTTGGTTGCCAAGATGGCCTTTATTTCTTCCAATCCGGATGTGGCCGCGTCCGTCCACTCGAAGTGTTCGGTGCGCCGAAGGAGGCGATAAAGGGGTAAAGCCTTTTCTCCTAAGTAGGAGATAAAGCGGCTTAGAGCCACCACGCATCCAGTTAACTTCTGGATTTGTTTGAGGTTTGTTGGGGTAGCCAACTGTGACAAAGCTCGGATTTTGGCCGGATTAGCTTCAATACCTCTACTAGAGACAATGAAACCCAGGAGCTTTCCGGCTGGTACGCCGAAAACGCATTTTTCCGGATTGAGCTTGATGTCGTATGCTGGGAGGTTGTCGAATGTGAGCCTCAAGTCGTCTATCAAAGAGTCGACGTGTTTGGTTTTGACGACCACATCGTCTACGTATGCCTCTACTGTTTTGCCGATTTGTTTCTCCAGACATGTCTCAATCATGCGTTGATATATTGCGCCGGCGTTTTTGAGCCCAAAAGGCATTGTGTTAAAACAGAAGGGACCGTATGGTGTGATGAATGTCGTTGCGGCTTGGTCGGACTCCGCCATCTTGATTTGGTGGTAACCGGAGTATGTGTCGAGGAAACACAATGACTCGTGTCCTGCGGTAGCATCAATGATTTGATTGATGCGTAGGAGGGGGAAGGGATCCTTTGGGAAAGCTTTATTGAGGTCTTTGAAATCGACACAAAGGTGCCACGATTTGTCCTTCTTTGGTACCATCACCAGGTTTGCTAGCCAGTCCGGGTGTTTTATTTTTCTGATGAATCCGGCCTCCAATAACTTAGCTAGTTCCTCTCCCATGGCATGTCTCTTAGGTTCGGAGAAACACCGAAGAGCTTGCTTGACTGGCTTGAATCCCTTTAGGATATTGAGGCTATGCTCGGCCAGCCTGCGTGGGATTCCTGGCATGTCTGAGGGATGCCAGGTGAATATGTCCCAGTTCTTGCGCAGGAACTCTCGTAGTGCGGCGTCCATAGTGGGGTTTAACTGTGCCCCGACGGAGGCTGTTTTTGTAGGGTCCATTGGGTGGACTTGGAATTTGACTATTTCATCCACTGGTTTAAAAGAGGTGGACTTGGATCTCTTGTCGAGTATCACGTCGTCCCTGTCCACTGTGGAGCGTAGCGTGGTTAATTCCTCGGCCGAGAGGGCTTCGGATAATGCCTCGAGGGCCAGTGCGGCTGTTTTGTTTTTGGCACGGAGTGCTATGTCCGGATCGCAGGCGAGAGTGATGATTCCATTGGGCCCGGGCATTTTGAGCTTCATGTGCGCATAATGGGGTACGGCTTGGAAGATTGTGAACGCCTCCCGTCCTAAAAGAGCGTGATAACCACTGCTGAACGGGGCCACTTGGAATGTAATTTCTTCGGACCTGTAATTATTCGGCGTGCCGAATACCACATCAAGTGTGATTTTCCCAGCACAGCGTGCTTCCTGACTGGGGATGATTCCTCTAAAGGTTGTGCTACTTTGCTCAATGCGGTTCCAGTTTATTTCCATCTTTTGAAGAGTTTCCTCATAGATGAGGTTTAATCCGCTACCGCCGTCCATGAGTACTTTGGTGAGTCGAAAGCCGTCCACGATTGGACTGAGGACCAGTGCGGCTAGTGCTCGGGTTGTTTGGAATTTAGGTTCGTCACTGGCATTGATGGTAATAGTCGTGTCACTCCATGGATTTATTGCTGCTACGTGGCAGATTTTGGCCATGCTGCGGAGTGTTCGCTTGCGCCTATTATTTGACGCGAAGGTCTCAAAGAATGTTAACACCGTATTGTTATCCACGGGATGGTGCTCTGTGATATTTGGGAGAAGAAGATCCTCACCACTTTTGGCCACCTTCCGGAGTACCCAACATGCTCTAAGGCTATGCGTTGGTATTGTACCCGCTGTACTATGAATTTTGCAGGGTCCGTTGAGCCATACCTCCAGTACAGTTCCATGCCCTGTAGAGGGTTTTTGCTTTTTGGTAGTTGACCCGGGTGTATTGTGATAATGCACCCTTTTATTTCAGACTAGGTTTGTATTCAAGGCCGGATTATCCCAAAAGTTTGTTTCGGTTTTCCAGGCACTTTCCATCACACAGTACTTTCGTACTATGGACGCCAAGTCAGCGAAGCGTGTTATCTCACAACGATTTATGGTGTTAAGGATTCCCTTGTCTGTGCAATTATTGCAGAAAAATAGGATTGCGTCTTCCTCGCGACAGTCCCTAACCTTGTTCATCGCAAGGAGGAATCTAGCCCAATAGTGATGTACTATTTCCTTGGGCTCTTGCCTGATGTTGGAAAGATCGCTTATGTTTGGGTGGCCGGTTGGAATTGAATCCGAACCCTTACCTGATCTGGGATCCAGGGGCCGATGAGTTTCCAATTTTGGAAGTTCCGGTTCCGTGGTGTTACCCGATAATCCTGGTTCGCTGCCTGACTCTAAGTTCAGGGATTGGACGTTTTCCTCCCGCGAATGGGCGTCCGGCTCGGAGAGCTCGGGAATCCTTACATAGTTGGTCCTCAACATAGAGGAAAGGTCGCCGCATTGTTCCTCCACCACTGCAATATGATGGGTGACCGGTGGAGAGTTAATCTCCCTTTGATCGGGTTTAAGCCCAATCCGATCATAGTCCGTAGCGACTCCCAAGGCAGCGATGCGATCCAAGAGCTCGTTTAAGGAGGCGAGCTCCATTGGATCCATCTGTTCGGCGAGTGCCGATTTGACATGGAGGCTGTTTTCGATGACCCGAGAAGTCATCTTCGGCGCGACGGCCGAACAGGCGGTCATGATGAAACCGCCTAGCCGGAGAGTTTGGCCGACAGCCAAAGCTCCCCCAACAGTAGTACCATCTTTAAAGACGAGACGAGACATCCTTCCTTCTGGCGACGGCACAGAGGAACTCTCAATGAAAGCACCAATGTCGGTGTCAAAACCGGCGGATCTTGGGTAGGGGGTCCCAAACTGTGCGTCTAAGGCGGATGGTAACAGGAGGCAGGGAACACGATGTTTTACCCAGGTTCGGGCCCTCTTGATGGAGGTAAAACCCTACGTCCTGCTTGATTTATTCCTGATGATGTGAGTATTACAAGAGTTGATCTACCACGAGATCGGAGAGGCTAAACCCTAGAAGCTAGCCTATGGTATGATTGTATCTTGCCCTACGGACTAAAACCCTCGGGTTTATATAGACATCGGAAAGGGCTAGGGTTACACAAGCTCGGTTACAAAGGAGGAGATACACATATCCGTATTGCCTAGCTTGCCTTCCACGCCAAGTAGAGTCCCATCCGGACACGGGACAAAGTCTTCAATATCGTATCTTCATAGTTCAACAGTCCAGCCAAAGGATATAATCCGGCTGTCCGGAACCCCCTAATCCAGGACTCCCTCAGGGGGCATATGTCTCACCATAGTCCATACCTTCGACTTGAGTGTAGCCTTGGGTGACTAGGCGTGCTTTGTTGTGGACAACTTGACCATCTTCATCTTGCTTGTTGCGAAACACCCATTTGGTACCAATGATGTTGTGGTTGTTGTCGGGCTTTTCAACCAATGTCCACACTTGATTTCTCTCAAAGTTGTGTAGCTCTTCATGCATAGCGTTTATCCAATCTGGATCTTCCAATGCTTCTTCAACCTTCATAGGTTCAATCCGAGAGATGAATGTGTAATCTTCACAAAAGTTAGCTAAACGAGTTTTTGAGCGAGTGATTCTCCCGGTTTGGATATCATTGTAGATTTCCTCGACGGGATGATCTTTAGCAACTCTTGCTCAAACTCGTGAAAGCTTTTGCTTGGATCTTGGTTGAACATCTTCTTCATCTTGTCCTTCTTCTTGGCCTTCTTCATTGTTGACATTGTCATTCTCTTATCGTGGTGGAGAAGGAGGTTGTTGGCGTTACTCTTGATGCACTTCCTTGTTTTCTTCATCTTGATGTGTCCCACTTGTGGGTGCTTCCGTATCAACTCTTGGTTCACCTTTTCGTGATGTAGAAGCTTCCACTTGGACGGACGAGGTACTCTCCTTCACCTCCGTTGCACGAATCTTGCCAATAGACAAGTCTTGGATTGCTTCCGAAGGGTCTTTGTCTCCTACATCAATTGGCAATTTCTCTACTTGCGAACCATTAGATTCATCAAACTTCACATCTACCGTCTCTTCAACCTTTCGGCTGAAATTATTATAGACACGGTATGTGTGAGAGTTTGAGCCATAACCAAGTAAAAAAAACCTTCATGAGACTTAGGAGCAAATTTAGAACGACGATGCTTATCAAGAATGTAGCACTTTGAGCCAAATACTCGAAAGTATCCAACTTCTGGTTTGTTACCGGTGAGGAGCTCGTATGCCATCTTGCCGAGTAGCTTGTGAAGATACAAGCGATTTGTTGCATGACAAGCTATCTCAACCGCTTCCGCCCAAAAGTGCTTTGGCGTCTTGTAGTCATCAAGCATCGTTCTCGCCATTTCGATGAGTGTCCGGTTCTTCCTCTCAACAACTCCATTTTGTTGAGGTGTGTACGTAGCCGAGAACTCATGTGAAATCCCTTCTTCGTCAAGAAAGGTATCCACATTTGCGTTCTTGAAATCCGTTCCATTGTCGCTTCGAACCTTCTTGATCTTCACGTCAAATTGATTTTGGGCCTTCCTAGCGAAGTTTTTGAAGATCTTTTGGACCTGCGATTTGTCATCAAGAAAGAACACCCACGTAAATCTTGAAAAATCATCAACTATGACTAGTCCAAATGAGTTACCACCGAGACTCTTGTAGGCATTTGGACCAAAGAGATCCATGTGAAGTAGCTCGAGTGGTCTTCTCGTGGTCATGATGTTCTTTGCGTGATGACTTCCTCCAACTTGTTTACCTGCCTGACAGGCACTACAAAGTCTATCCTTGTCAAATATAACATCTTTTACTCCAAGGATATGATCACCTTTAATAAGCTTGTCAAGGTTTCGCATACCAACATGAGCTAATCGTCTATGCCACAACCAACCTTTAGAAGATTTAGCAATTAAGCAAGTTCTAGGTTGAGCCTTTTTAGTGAAATCAACAATGTAAAGATCACCTCTGCGTATTCTGGTAAAGACCATTTTACGATTGTCTCTACGAAACACTTGGCAATCTACTTTAGTGAATAGGACATTGAAACCGAAATCAGCAAGTTACATACTGAAAGTAAATTGTAGCCAAGAGATTCAACGAGCATGACATTTTGTATGGAGCTATCATGTGAGATGGCCACCTTACCGAGGCCAACCACCTTACCCTTTGAGTTATCACCAAAGGTGACATATTTTTTAGGGCCGTCGTTTTCAGCAAGCCCACGGAACATATCTTTATCTCCGGTCATATGATCAGTACATCCACTATCAAGAACCCATTCCTTTCCTCCGTCCATGTAGCCGCGTAGATTTGCCATAAGACCAAAGTGTCTCATTGCATCATCAAGGTCATAGTCACTATCATCATCATCTTCATCACAGTATCCATGTTCAACATCATCTTGTGATTGATCAATTCCTAGAGAGGGTAATTCATTAGATAAATGATCATTTCTATAGTTATCTTTATGAATTCTAATAGCTCTGGAAATGATATTGCTAATGATTCCAACATCTCCTTTGGCACTCATAAGATTAGTGAGCTCAAATAAGCAGTCACTAAAATTGGGATCATTGGAATTCATCTTAATCAAGGCAATAGACTTATGGAGAATTTCATCTAGATCTTTCAAGGAATAATTTGGAAAGAGTTCCTCAAGAAATTTCCATATGGTGTAGGCACACTTAAGAGTAGGCAAGCATCCAATCAAGTTTCTAGGCAAGCCTCTAGTGATAAGATTAACAGTTCTAAGATTGTGAATCATGTCAATAGACTCATCAAGGGTAGGATGCAAGGGATCAACATGAGGTGCACAAGGGCTAGCAATGTACTTGTTGAAATGATATTCATTGAAAATCTCAAGCATTTCATTTTTCCACTCATGAAAATATTCTCCATCAAGAATAGGCACTCTACGTCTAAGACTCCCTAAGTAGACTCATCCATCTTCCTCCAATGGTGTTTAAACCAAAGCAATGGAGACCAATGCTCTGATACCAATTGAAAGGATCGAGAAGAGGTGTCTAGAGGGGGTGATTAGACACTAGGTGCTAAAAGTTGCAGTTTTTAAATTCTTTATGTTGAAGTGGATTTTTGGCACAAGTTTAACAAACACAATACATATCAAGCAAGCATGCAAAGAATATATGAGCAGCAGAAAGTAAAGCATGCAACTTGCAAGAATGTGAAGGGAAGGGTTTGGATGATTCAAACGCAATTGGAGACATGGATGTTTTTGTCGTGGTTCCGATAGGTGGTGCTATCGTACATCCACGTTGATGGAGACTTCAACCCACGAAGGGTAACGGTTGCGCGAGTCCATCGAGGGCTCCACCCACGAAGGGTCCATGAAGAAGCAACCTTGTCTATCCCACCATGGCCATCGCCCACGAAGGACTTGCCTCACAAGCGGTAGATCTTCATGAAGTATGCGATCTCCTTGCCCTTACAAACTCCTCGGTTCAACTCCACAATCTTGTCGGAGGCTCCCAAGTGACACCTGGCCAATCTAGGAGACACCACTCTCCAATAAGTAACAAATGGTGTGTTGATGATGAACTCCTTGCTCTCGTGCTTCAAATGATAGTCTCCCCAATACTCAACTCTCTCTCACAGAATATGGATTTGGTGGAAAGAAGATTTGAGTGGAAAGCAACTTGGGAAGGCTAGAGATCAAGATTCATATGGTAGGAATGGAATATCTTGATCTCAACACAACTGTAGGTGGTTCTCTTTCAGAAAATATAGGTTGGAAGTGTAGGTTTGTTCTGATTGCTCTCTCCACAAATGAAGAGGAGGTGGAGGGGTATATATAGCATCCACACAAAAATCTAACCATTACACATAACTTTCCAAACTCGGTGGGACCGAATGCTTAAACTCGGTCGGACCGATTCAGCAAAGCTAGTGACCGTTAGGGTTTTCGGTGGGACCAACATGCAACTCGGTAGGACTGATATGATTAGGGTTAGGGCATAACGTAATCTCGGTGAGACCGATTACACAAACTCGGTGAGACCGATTTTGGTAATAAGCTAACCAGAGAGTTGGTCAGGTAAACTCGGTGGGACCAATCGCTCATTTCGGTGAGACCGAAATGTTACAAAAGGGAACCAGAGAGTTTACATTGCAGTTTCGGTGGGACCGATCACAAGTTTCGGTGAGACCGAAAGTATTGCAATAGGCAACAAAGAATTTGCAATCCCATCTCGGTGAGACCGAGATCCCTATCGGTGAGACCGATTTGCCTAGGGTTTGTGGCAGTGGCTATGACATTTGAAACTCGGTGGCGCCGGATAGGAAGAATCGGTGGGGCCAAGTTTGACTTTTGGTTTAGGTCATATGTGGATGTGAGAAAGTAGTTGAGGGTTTTGGAGCATATCACTAAGCATTTTGAGCAAGAACCTCATTAAGCAACACATCATCCCTCCTTGATAGTATTGGCTTTTCCTATAGACTCAATGTGATCTTGGATCACTAAAATAGAAAATGTAGAGTCTTAAGCTTTGAGCTTGAGCCAATCCTTTGTCCTTAGCATCTTGAAGGGGTTTCACATCCTCCAGTCCATGCCACTTCACTGTTGAACTTATCTGAAACATACTAGATAAAAATATTAGTCCAACAGGAGATGTGTTGACATTAATTACCAAAACCACCTAGGGAGCACTTGTGCTTTCAAGCTTCACAAGGCGGCCGAACAGGACATGAGGGGCCTTATAGTCCGGATGTGGCCTGGTGATCCCCTGTCTGGCAGCTACTTTGGTCTGGTGAGGCGGCTTGTGGAGGCCTGCCCGTGGCTTGAAGTCATAAAGCGGTCCGTCTGCATCGAGGGTGCGCGCAGGGCTTTTGCCCGAGCGAAGGTGCACTGGGCGAAGCTGGACGCCGTGAAGATGGTGAAGGAGGTGCCACCGGAGGGCAAGGAGCATCGCTGCCCCGAAATGTATTATGAGAGTGTCCTGAAGGGTTCCCGCCTTGTGGCGGATGAATGTGCCAGGGATGTAATTTTTGAATGAACATGCGCATGTGATCCAGTAATATGAAACGAGTTCATTTGCGCCATGCGACACTTTTTTAATTTAAAATATTACCTTCTGTGCGGCCGTTTATAAAATCTGAGAGTTGACCAGTCATCGGCTCCTGCCCCCGTGTAACTAGTACTGGGGTGTTCGGGATAAACCTGAACACTCTTTACCCCAATTTTGGGTCCTACAAGGGAGGTGTTCAGCGCAGCGAACCAGGCAATCGGACTATAAGGCTTTATCACTCTCACTTAGCCATAGAAGTCTACAATTTTAAATTTTGGCGAAGCCCCTAGTATTCGGAAGGCCGAATTTGGGGCGCTATACACGCCTAAGCCGGACAAGGCCGACTCCTCGCCTGAAGCGGAAAAAGTCTTTAAGGACTTGAGACCTCTCGAAAGTGACCAGTCTCTCGCCTTATCATGACAGTCAATTTTCGGCTTTCTCTACTGAGGTGCTCGTCCGGAAGAACCGGGACACAATTGCAGTAGTTCTCCCACCGCTACCTTAGCTGATATAGCGGAACGTAAGGTACCAAAGCATGGGAGCCGGGCAAACCCAACATTTGACCAAAGACATGATTTGGAGCTAATGCATATAATGCTATAAGTTCGGGGTGCCGCACTGTCAAAAGTGTTCAGACTTCTTGCGCTGTATTGTGGGGTAAACGAAAGCCCCTGGCGTACTGACCGTACCCGAACATGCGGGTGCGGATTGTCGTAAATGGACATATAAGAGAGAGAGAGAGAGAGAAATCTTAAATAATGCAATGATAGACTAATGGTATGCATTGTTATTTAAATAGTACGTCGAAGCGTACTGGTACAAGTAGTGCAATAAGCTGAAAGTAGGACAATTCAAACTGTCCTATCCCAAGGCAAGCTGCGCATAGATAGTGAAAAACGGGTATATCAATTATTATTATTAGAGACCATCTGGGGGTTCCCATGTTCATCTTAGCTTCTTGCCGCCTTGGTTGTTGCTTTCGGAATGTGTCCGGCAATCGTACTGCCAGAAAGAGCTTCCAGAGAGTTAGGCCCTGAAAGAGAAAGGAAATGATAAAGGTATACAGCCCCTAGGGCGGTTAAGTCGCATTGCGGGACGTGCCCTGATCGTGCCCCCGCCTATGTCCATGGTATTTTCAGTGCGTAGTTATGTACGCGCGGCACGGATTTCGTCGCTTGACTGGGACTGGGACGGGGGCCGAATTGCTAGGCGAGCTCTGAACGTGCTAGGCGATCCTGTTGCAGCTTGTTCCAGACTCGCTTGAAGGTGTCCCGGGGCTGTGACACCGAATTAGTGGTCTGCCTTAAAAGGCTGCTTTGTGCTTTTGCTACAAGGGCCGCGGTGTGCTCTTCCGTGCGGAGCGAGCGTTCTGTGTTTCCATTTACCGTTATGACCCCCAAGGTCCTGGCATCTTGAGCTTGAGGTATGCGTAATGCGGCACTGCATTAAATTTTGCGAATGCTGCTCGTCCGAGCAGTGCGTGATAGCCACTTCGAAACGGGACGATATCGAAGATTAACTCCTCGCTTCGGAAGTTGTTCGGTGATCCGAAGACCACTTCCAGTGTGATTGAGCCTGTGCAATGGGCCTCTACACCTGGGATGACGCCTTTAAAGGTGGTTTTGCTGGGTTTGATCCTCGAGGGATCGATACCCATTTTTCACACTGTATCCTGATAGAGCAGGTTCAGGCTGCTGCCTCTGTCCATAAGGACTCGAGTGAGGTGAAATCCATCGATGATGGGGTCTAGGACTAGTGCGGCAGATCCACCATGACGGATGCTAGTGGGGTGGTCCCTACGATCAAAGGTGATCGGGCAAGCAGACCATGGGTTGAACTTTGGGGCGACGGGCTCCATCGCATAGACGTCCCTTAGTGCACGCTTCCGCTCCCTCTTGGGAATGTGGGTTGCGTATATCATGTTCACCGTCTTCACTTGTGGGGGGAACCCCTTCTGTCCTCCTGTGTTCGGCGGCCGGGGCTCCTCCTCATCATCACTATGCAGCCCCTTGTCCTTGTTTTTGGCATTTAACTTGCCAGCCTGCTTGAACACCCAGCATTCTCTATTGGTGTGATTGGCTGGCTTGTCGGGGGTGCCGTGGATTTGACACGAGTGATCCAGTATGCGATCCAAACTAGACAGAGCCGGAGTACTTCTTTCAAATGGCTTTTTCTGCTGAACAGATCTAGAGCCTCTGAATCCGGCATTGACTGTCGTATCTTCTGTGTTATCGCTGTTATTGCGGTGCTTTGGTCTGTTACGACGTTGCCTACCGTTGGCATCTTTGGTATCCGAAGTGCCTGGATTCCTCGATGTGTTGTTGCTGTGAGCCAGCCAGCTATCCTCGCCCGCGCAAAAGCGGGTCATGAGTGTTGTGAGGGCTGCCATAGATTTCGGCTTCTCCTGTCTAAGGTGGCAAGCCAGCCATTCGTCACGGATGTTATGCTTGAATGCCGCTAGGGCCTCTGCGTCCGAACAGTCGACAATTTGGTTTTTCTTAGTCATGAACCGTGTCTAGAATTGTATGGCCGATTCCCCTGGCTGCTGGTTTATATGGCTCAAGTCGACAGCATCCGGTGGCTGCACGTAGGTGCCCTGGAAGTTGTCCAGGAATGCGTCTTCCAGATCCTCCCAACTGCCTACGGAGTCTACTGGCAAGCTGTTCAGCCAATGCTGAGCTCGTCCTTTGAGTTTTAGTGGGAGGTACTTGATGGCATGTAGGTCATCGCCGCGAGCCATGTGGATGTGAAGGAGGAAATCCTCAATCCATACAGCGGGATCTGTTGTGCCATCGTATGATTCGATATTTACGGGTTTGAAACCCTTCGGGAATTCATGATTCATAACTTCATCAGTGAAGCATAGGGGGTGTGCGGCGCCTCTGTGTCGGGCTATATCACGGGCCTTAGTATTTTTGATTGAGTGGCAGCGGGGTGCAGGCTGAACTTCAGGCTGAAACGCCTCTCTGGCTCGGCCACGTAGTGGACGGTCAGCCACATCGTACACTGGTGAATGAGGTTTCAATGCTTCCTCCTCGAGGTGAGGTAGCAACCTGCGTTTTGGGTAACTCTTGGAGGGGCGCTCCAGTTCGTACTCCTCGGTCGCAAGGACTTCGGTCCATCTGTCTGCTAGCAAGTCTTGATTAGCTTGAAGCTGTTGCTACTTTTTCTTCAGGCTATTTGCCGTGGCCATAAGCCATTGCTTGAAGCGCTCTTGCTCGACAGGGTCCTCAGCCACAATAAATTCTTTGTCGCCGAGGCTCACCTCGTCTTCGGAGAGCGCATGTAATTGTCCTCCTCCGGTTCTCCATCTGCTGCCCGTTCTGAAGGGCTAGCTTGTTTGTCCTCTGGCTCTACATCATGCTGGAGGGGATTGTTGTTGTCTTCGGCACTATCCAGAGTGTTATTATCTCTTGTGCTGGTATCACTACATTTGCTGTGGCGGGACTTAGAGCGGCGCCGCTAACGTTGGCGCTTGGGTTGCTTCTTGGAGGGATCGTCCTCCGCTGTCTCGTCGCCATTGCCTTCTTTGGGGGTGTCCACCATGTATATATCATATGTTGAGGTGGCAGTCCAGCGCCCTATAGGCGGTGGTTCCTGTTCGTCTCCTGCATCGTCGTCCATACCGTCGAAGTCTTCGGAGTCAAAGTCGAGCATGTCGGTTAAATCATCGACACTGGCTACTGAGTGGGTGGTGGGTGGGCAGCGAATTTCTTCGCCGTCCGCATCCCATTCTAGCCGGACATAGTTTGGCCAAGGTTCTCCTAACAGGGAGAGAGACCTTAATGAATTTAGCACATCGCCGAAATGTGAGTGCTGAAAGATATCCGTGGAGGTGAACTCCATGATCGGCGCCCAATCGGATTTGATGGGTACGGATGCAGGCGGCTCGGAGTCCTTGGCTGGAGAAGAATCTAGTGGTTCGGTGACACGGCTCTCGTAAGGGGTGAAGTCAGTATACGGCTCTATCGCCACTGAGAGTGCGGCCTCCGTGGTGGGGTCTATCCCTCCGCTCTCGATGGCGCGATTTGCTCTGAATTGATGGTCGGAGTAGTTGCAGATGTGATCTCCCGAACATTGTCCGACGGCAGAGTTACGTCATGCTCGTCGTGACTGTGCGGCACACCTGACATGGGCTCGAATCCATCGAAGATCAAGTCTCCACGGATGTCGGCCGTGTAGTTCAAGTTTCCGAATTTGACCTGATGGCCAGGGGCGTAGCTCTCGATCTGCTCCAAATGGCCAAGCGAATTGGCCCGCAGTGCGAAGCCGCCGAATACAAAGATCTGCCCGGGGAGGAAAACCTCACCCTGGACCGCGCTAGCGATGATTAAAGGAACCATCAAGCCTTACGGTGATGACACAGTGGAACTCTCAATGAAAGCACCAATGTCGGTGTCAAAAGCGGCGGATCTCGGGTAGGGGGTCCCGAACTGTGCGTCTAAGGTGGATGGTTGTTGGGGATCGTAGCAGAAATTAAAAAAATTCTATGCATCACCAAGATCAATCTATGGAGTATTCTAGCAACGAGGGGAATGGGAGTGCATCTACATACCCTTGTAGATCGCGAGTGTAAGCGTTCAAGTGAATGGGGATGATGGAGTCGTACTCGCCGTGATCCAAATCACCGATGACCAAGTGCCGAACGGACAACACCTCCGCATTCAACACATGTACGGTTGGGAAGACGTCTCCTCCTTCTTGATCCAGCAAGGGGGAAGGAGAGGTTGATGAAGATCCAGCAGCACGACGGCGTGGTGGTGGATGCAACAGGATCCCGGCAGGGCTTCGCCAAGCACAAGCGGGGAGGAGAGGTGTTACGGAGGGAGAGGGAGGCACCAAGAGCAAAGGTGTAGCTGCCCTCCCTCCCTTCCACTATATATAGGGGCTAGGGGGGCGCATGCCCCCTTGGAGATCCCATCTAAAAGGGGGGCGGCGGCCCCTGGGGGCAACGGCCCCCTTAGGTTTTCCAACCAGGGGGCGCATGCCCCCTCGGGGGGCAACGGCCCCCTAGGGTTTCCATCCCTAGGCGCCTTGGGCCCTTGGGTGGGCGCACCAGCCCATCAGGGGCTGGTTCCCACGCCACTTCAGCCCATGGGGCAGTCCGGGATAGGTGGCCCCATCCGGTGGACCCCCGGGACCCTTCCGGTGGTCCCGGTACAATACCGGTAATCCTCGAAACCTTCCCGCTGGCCGAAACTGGACTTCCTATATATAAATCTTTACCTTCGGACCATTCCGGAACTCCTCGTGACGTCCGGGATCTCATCCGGGACTCCGAACAACTTTCGGGTTACTGCATACGAATATCTCTACAACCCTAGTGTCACCGAACCTTAAGTGTGTAGACCCTACGGCTTCGGGAGACACGCAGACATGACCGAGACACCTCTCCGGTCAATAACCAACAGCGGGATCTAGATACCCATGTTGGATCCCACATGCTCCTCGATGATCTCATCGGATGAACCATGATGTCGAGGACTTAATCAATCTCGTATTCAATTCCCTTTGTCAATCGGTACGTTACTTGCCCGAGACTCGATCGTCGGTATCCCAATACCTTGTTCAATCTCGTTACCGGCAAGTCACTTTACTCGTACCATAATGCATGATCCCGTGACCAACCCCTTGGTCACATTGAGCTCATTATGATGATGCATTACCGAGTGGGCCCAGAGATACCTCTCCATCATACGGAGTGACAAATCCCAGTCTCGATTCGTGCCAACCCAACAGACACTTTCGGAGATACCTGTAATGTACCTTTATAGTCACCCAGTTACGTTGTGACGTTTGGCACACCCAAGGCACTCCTACGGTATCCGGGAGTTGCACAATCTCATGGTCTAAGGAAATGATACTTGACATTCAGAAAAGCTACAGCAAACAAACTACACGATCTTTGAGCTAAGCTTAGGATTGGGTCTTGTCCATCACATCATTCTCCTAATGATGTGATCCCGTTATCAATGACATCTAATGTCCATAGTCAGGAAACCATGACTATCCTTTGATCAACGAGCTAGTCAACTAGAGGCTCACTAGGGACGTGTTGTGGTCTATGTATTCACACATGTATACGATTTCCGGATAATACAATTATAGCATGAATAATAAACAATTATCATGAACAAGGAAATATAATAATCATTTTATTATTTCCTCTAGGGCATATTTCCAATAGTCTCCCACTTGCACTAGAGTCAATCATCTAGTTACATTGTGATGAATCGAACACCCATGGAATTCTGGTGTTGATCATGTTTTGCTCTAGGGAGAGGTTTAGTCAACGGGTCTATTACATTCAGGTCCGTATGTACTTTACAAATTTCTATGTCTCCATTTTGAACACTTTCACGAATGGAGTTGAAGCGACGCTTGATATGCCTGGTCTTCCTGTGAAACCTAGGCTCCTTGGCAAGGGCAATAGCTCCAGTGTTGTCACAGAAGAGAGTCATCGGCCCCGACGCATTGGGTATGACTCCTAGGTCGGTGATGAACTCCTTCACCCAGATTTCTTCTTGTGTTGCCTCCGAGGCTGCCATGTATTCTACTTCACATGTAGATCCCGCCACGACGCTTTGCTTGCAACTACACCAGCTTACTGCCCCACCATTCAAAATATACACGTATCCGGTTTGTGACTTCGAGTCATCCAGATCTGTGTCGAAGCTAGCGTCGACGTAACCCTTTACGACGAGCTCTTCGCCACCTCCATAAATGAGAAACATATCCTTGGTCCTTTTCAGGTACTTCAGGATGTTTTTGACCGCTGTCCAGTGTTCCTTGCCGGGATTACTTTGGTACCTGCCTACCAAACTTACGGCAAGGTTTACATCAGGTCTGGTACATAGCATGGCATACATAATAGACCCTTTGGCTGAGGCATAGGGGATGACACTCATGTCTTCTATATCTTCTGCCGTGGTCGGGCATTGAGCCGTGCTCAATCGCACACCTTGCAATACAGGCAAGAACCCCTTCTTGGACTGATCCATATTGAACTTCTTCAATATCTTGTCAAGGTACGTACTTTGTAAAAGACCGATGAGGCGTCTTGATCTATCTCTATAGATCTTGATGCCTAATATATAAGCAGCTTCTCCAAGGTCCTTCATTGAAAAACACTTGTTCAAATAGGCCTTTATGCTTTCCAAGAATTCTATATCATTTCCCATCAACAGTATGTCATCCACATATAATATGAGAAATGCTACAGAGCTCCCACTCACTTTCTTGTAAACGCAGGCTTCTCCATAAGTCTGCATAAACCCAAACGCTTTGATCATCTCATCAAAGCGAATGTTCCAACTCCAAGATGCTTGCACCAGCCCATAGATTGAGCGTTGGAGCTTGCACACCTTGTTAGCATTCTTAGGATCGATAAAACCTTCCGGCTGCATCATATACAATTCTTCCTTAAGAAAGTCGTTAAGGAATGCCGTTTTGACATCCATTTGCCATATCTCATAATCATAGAATGCGGCAATTTCTAACATGATTCGGATGGACTTCAGCTTCACTACGGGTGAGAAAGTCTCATCGTAGTCAACCCCTTGAACTTGTCGATAACCCTTAGCGACAAGTCGAGCCTTATAGATGGTCACATTACCATCCGCGTCTGTCTTCTTCTTAAAGATCCATTTATTTTCTATGGCTCGCCGATCTTCGGGCAAGTCAGTCAAAGTCCATACTTTGTTTTCATACATGGATTCTATCTTGGATTTCATGGCTTCTAGCCATTTGTCGGAATCTGGGCCCGCCGTCGCTTCTTCATAGTTCGAAGGTTCACCGTTGTCTAACAACATGATTTCCAAGACAGGGTTGCCGTACCACTCTGGTGCGGAACGTGTCCTTGTGGACCTACGAAGTTCAGTAGGAGCTTGATCCGAAGTATCTTGATCATCATCATTAACTTCCTCTCTAATCGGTGCAGGCACCACAGGAACATTTTCCTGAGCTGCGCTACTCTCTGCTTCAAGAGGCAGTACATCATCAAGCTCTACTTTCCTCCCACTTCTTTCGAGAGAAACTCCTTCTCTAGAAAGGATCCATTCTTGGCAACGAAGATCTTGCCTTCGGATCTGAGGTAGAAGGTATACCCAATGGTTTCCTTAGGCTATCCTATGAAGATGCATTTTTCTGACTTGGGTTCGAGCTTTTCAGGTTGAAGTTTCTTGACATAAGCATCGCATCCCCAAACTTTTAGAAACGACAGCTTAGGTTTGTTCCCAAACCATAATTCATACGGTGTCGTCTCAACGGATTTCGACGGATCCCTATTTAAAGTGAATGCGGCAGTCTCTAAAGCATAGCCCCAAAATGATAGCGGTAAATCGGTAAGAGACATCATAGATCGCACCATATCTAATAGAGTGCGATTACGACGTTCGGACACACCATTACGCTGAGGTGTTCCAGGCGGCGTGAGTTGTGAAACTATTCCACATTTTCTTAAGTGTGTGCCAAATTCGTGACTCAAGTATTCTCCCCCATGATCTGATCGCAAGAACTTGATTTTCCTGTCATGTTGATTCTCAACCTCACTCTGAAATTCCTTGAACTTTTCAAAGGTCTCAGACTTGTGTTTCATTAAGTAGACATACCCATATCTACTCAAGTCATCAGTGAGGGTGAGAACATAACGATAGCCACCACGAGCCTCAACACTCATTGGACCGCACACATCAGTATGTATGATTTCCAATAAGTTGGTTGCTCGCTCCATTGTTCCTGAGAACAGAGTCTTGGTCATCTTACCCATGAGGCATGGTTCGCACATGTCAAATGACTCGTAATCAAGAGACTCTAAAAGTCCATCTGCATGGAGCTTCTTCATGCATTTGACACCTATGTGACCAAGGTGGCAGTGCCACAAGTATGTGGGACTATCATTATCAACCTTACATCTTTTGGTATTCACACTATGAATATGTGTAGCATTACGCTCGAGATTCATTAAGAATAAACCATTCACCATCGGAGCATGACCATAAAACATATCTCTCATATAAATAGAACAACCATTATTCTCGGATTTAAATGAGTAGCCATCTTGTATTAAACGAGATCCTGATACAATGTTCATGCTCAAAGCTGGCACTAAATAACAATTATTGAGGTTTAAAACTAATCCCGTAGGTAAATGTAGAGGTAGCGTGCCGACGGCGATCACATCGACCTTGGAACCATTCCCGACGCGCATCGTCACCTCGTCCTTCGCCAGTCTCCGTTTATTCCGCAGCTCCTGCTTTGAGTTACAAATGTGAGCAACCGCACCGGTATCAAATACCCAAGAGCTACTACGAGTACTGGTAAGGTACACATCAATTACATGTATATCACATATACCTTTCGTGATGCCGGCCTTCTTGTCCGCTAAGTATTTGGGGCAGTTCCGCTTCCAGTGACCACTTCCCTTGCAATAAAAACACTCAGTCTCGGGCTTGGGTCCATTCTTTGGCTTCTTCCCGGCAGCTTGCTTACCGGGCGCGGCAACTCCCTTGCCGTCCTTCTTAAAGTTCTTCTTACCCTTGCCTTTCTTGAACTTAGTGGTTTTATTCACCATCAACACTTGACGTTCCTTTTTGACTTCTACCTCTGCTGATTTCAGCATTGCAAATACTTCAGGAATGGTCTTTTCCATCCCCTGCATATTGAAGTTCATCACAAAGCTCTTGTAGCTCGGTGGAAGCGACTGAAGGATTCTGTCAATGACCGCGTCATCCGGGAGATTAACTCCCAGCTGAGTCAAGCGGTTATGCAACCCAGACATTTTGAGTATGTGCTCATTGACAGAACTATTTTCCTCCATCTTACAGCTAAAGAACTTGTCGGAGACTTCATATCTCTCAACCCGGGCATGAGCTTGAAAAACCATTTTCAGCTCTTCGAACATCTCATATGCTCCGTGTCTCTCAAAACGCTTTTGGAGCCCCGGTTCTAAGCTGTAAAGCATGCCGCACTGAACGAGGGAGTAATCATCAGCACGTGTCTGCCAAGCGTTCATAATGTCTTGGTTCTGTGGGACGGGTGCGTCACCTAGCGGTGCTTCTAGGACATAATCTTTCTTGGCAGCTATGAGGATGATCCTCAAGTTCCGGACCCATTCCGTATAGTTGCTGCCATCGTCTTTCAGCTTGGTTTTCTCTAGGAACGCGTTGAAGTTGAGAACAACGTGGGCCATTTGATCTACAAGACATATTGTAAAGATTTTAGACTAAGTTCATGATAATTAAGTTCATCTAATCAAATTATTAAATGAACTCCCACTCAGATAGACATCCCTCCAGTCATCTAAGCATAACATGATCCGAGTTAACTAGGCCGTGTCCGATCATCAGTGAGACGGACTAGTCAACATCGGTGAACATCTTCATGTTGATCGTATCTTCTATACGACTCATGCTCGACCTTTCGGTCTTCTGTGTTCCGAGGCCATGTCTGTACATGCTAGGCTCGTCAAGTCAACCTAAGTGTATTGCGTGTGTAAATCTGTCTTACACCCGTTGTATTCGAACGTTAGAATCTATCACACCCGATCATCACGTGGTGCTTCGAAACAATGAACCTTCGCAACGGTGTACAGTTAGGGGGAACACTTTCTTGAAATTATTACGAGGGATCATCTTATTTAAGCTACCGTCGTTCTAAGCAAATAAGATGTAAAACATGATAAACATAACATGCAATCAAATAGTGACATGATATGGCCAATATCATTTGCTCCTTTGATCTCCATCTTCGGAGCTCCATGATCATCGTTGTCACCGGCATGACCCCATGATCTCCATCATCATGATCTCCATCATCGTGTCTTCTTGAAGTTGTCTCGTCATCTATTACTTCTACTACTATGGCTAATGCTTTAGCAATAAAGTAAAGTAATTACATGACGTTTATGTTGACACACAGGTCATAAATAAATAAAGACAACTCCTATGGCTCCTGCCGGTTGTCATACTCATCGACATGCAAGTCGTGATTCCTATTACAAGAACATGATCAATCTCATACATCACATATATCATTCATCATTCATCACAACCTTTGGCCATATCACATCACAAAACACTTGCTGCAAAAACAAGTTAGACGTCCTCTAATTGTTGTTGCAAGTTTTTACGTGGCTGCTACAGGTTTCTAGCAAGAACGTTTCTTACCTACGCCAAAACCACAAAGTGAATTGCCAATTTCTGTTTACCCTTCATAAGGACCCTGTTCATCGAATCCGATCCAACTAAAGTGGGAGAGACAGACACCCGCCAGCCACCTTATGCAACTAGTGCATGTCAGTCGGTGGAACCGGTCTCACGTAAGCGTACGTGTAAGGTTGGTCCGGGCCGCTTCATCCCACGATGCCGCCGAATCAAGATAAGACTAGTAACGGCAAGCAAATTGACAATATCGACGCCCACAACTACTTTGTGTTCTACTCGTGTATAGTAACTACGCATAGACCTAGCTCATGATGCCACTGTTGGGGATCGTAGCAGAAATTAAAAAATTTCTAAGCATCACCAAGATCAATCTATGGAGTATTCTAGCAACTAGGGGAATAGGAGTGCATCTACATACCCTTGTAGATCGCGAGCGGAAGCGTTCAAGTGAACGGGGATGATGGAGTCGTACTCGCCGTGATCCAAATCACCGATGACCAAGTCCGAACGAACAAGACCTCCGCGTTCAACACACGTACGGTTGGGAAGACGTCTCCTCCTTCTTGATCCAGCAAGGGGGAAGGAGAGGTTGGTGAAGATCCAGCAGCACGACGGCGTGGTCGTGGATGCAGCAGGATCCCGGCAGGGCTTCGCCAAGCACAAGCGGGGAGGAGAGGTGTTACGGAGGGAGAGGGAGGCGCCAAGAGCAAAGGTGCGGCTGCCCTCCCTCCCTTCCACTATATATAGGGGCTAGGGGGGCGCATGCCCCCTTGGAGATCCCATCTAAAAGGGGGGCGGCGGCCCCTGGGGGCAACGGCCCCCTTAGGGTTTCCAACCAGGGGGGCGCATGCCCCCTCGGGGGGCAATGGCCCCCTAGGGTTTCCAACCCTAGGCACCTTGGGCCCTTGGGTGGGGCGCACCAGCCCATCAGGGGCTGGTTCCCATGCCACTTCAGCCCATGGGGCCCTCCGGGATAGGTGGCCCCATCCGGTGGACCCCCGGGACCCTTCCGGTGGTCTCGGTACAATACCGGTAACCCCCGAAACCTTCCCGCTGGCCGAAACTGGACTTCCTATATATAAATCTTTACCTCCGGACCATTCCAGAACTCCTCGTGACGTCCGGGATCTCATCCGGGACTCCGAACAACTTTCGGGTTACTGCATACTAATATCTCTACAACCCTAGCGTCACCGAACCTTAAGTGTGTAGACCCTACGGGTTCGGGAGACACGAAGACATGACCGAGACGCCTCTCCGGTCAATAACCAACAGCGGGATCTGGATACCCATGTTGGCTCCCACATGCTCCTCGATCATCTCATCGGATGAACCACGATGTTGAGGACTTAATCAATCCCGTATTTAATCCCCTTTGTCAATCAGTACGTTACTTGCCCGAGACTCGATCGTCGGTATCCCAATACCTTGTTCAATCTCGTTACCGGCAAGTCACTTTACTCGTACCGTAATGCATGATCCCGTGACCAACCCCTTGGTCACATTGAGCTCATTATGATGATGCATTACCGAGTGGGCCCAGAGATACCTCTCCGTCATACGGAGTGACAAATCCCAGTCTCGATTCGTGCCAACCCAACAGACACTTTCGGAGATACCTGTAATGTACCTTTATAGTCATCCAGTTACGTTGTGACGTTTGGCACACCCAAGGCACTCCTACGGTATCCAGGAGTTGCACAATCTCATGGTCTAAGGAAATGATACTTGACATTCAGAAAAGCTACAGCAAACAAACTACACGATCTTTGAGCTAAGCTTAGGATTGGGTCTTGTCCATCACATCATTCTCCTAATGATGTGATCCCGTTATCAATGACATTTAATGTCCATAGTCAGGAAACCATGACTATCCTTTGATCAACGAGCTAGTCAACTAGAGGCTCACTAGGGACGTGTTGTGGTCTATGTATTCACACATGTATTACGATTTCCGGATAATACAATTATAGCATGAATAATAGACAATTATCATGAACAAGGAAATATAATAATCATTTTATTATTGCCTCTTGGGCATATTTCCAACAATGGTAACAGGAGGCAAGGGACACGATGTTTACCTAGGTTCGGGCCCTCTTGATGGAGGTAATACCCTACGTCCTGCTTGATTGTTCTTTATGATATGAGTATTACAAGAGTTGATCTACCACGAGATCGTAGAGGCTAAACCCTAGAAGCTAGCCTATGGTATGATTGTATGTGTTGTCCTATGGACTAAACCCTCCGGTTTATATAGACACTGGAGGGGGCTAGGGTTACACAAGGTCGGTTACAAGGGAGGAGATATACACATCTGTATTTCCTAACTTGCCTTCCACACCAAGGAGAGTCCCATCCGGACACAGGACGAAGTCTTCAATCTTGTATCTTCATAGTCCAACAGTCTAGCCAAAGTATATAGTCCAGCTGTCCGGAGACCCCCTAATCCAGGACTCCCTCAAGGGGCACCGGAGGTGGGCCGAGGGGGGCACAACCTACCAGGGCGCGCCCAGGTGGGTTGTGCCCACCTGGTGGGCCCCCTGTGGTACTTATTGGATCCAATATTTCTTATATATTCCATAAAAATTCCATGTAAAGTTTCAGCTCATTTGGAGTTGTGCAGAATAAGTAGCCTGATGTAGCTTTTTCAGGTCCAGATTTCCAGCTGCCGAAATTCTCCCCCTTTGTGTGTACCTTGCATATTATGAGAGAAAAGGCATTAGAAATACTACAAAAAGTATTATTATACATGAAAACAATATAAATAACAGTAGGTAAACATGATGCAAAATGGACGTATCAATACCCAAATGTTACCCAAAGATCAGAGGGCACAACAAAAATACTTTTCCACTACCACAAGTTTTTGTCTTCGTGAGATCCCATCTGGGGACCTTTTCCGGTACTCTGTTGGAGGGGGATTCGATCACGGAAGGCTTCTACACCAACCATGATGACCTTCCGATGATGTGTGAGTAGTTTACCACAGACCTATGGGTCCATATCTAGTAGCTAGATGAATTTTTCTCTCTCTTTGATCTTCAATACAATGGCCTCCATGATGTTCTTGGAGATCTATTCGATGCAATCTTCTTTTGCGGTGAGTTTGTTGAGATCCGATGAATTGTGGGTTTATGATCAGATTATCTATGAATATTATTTGAGTCTTCTATTATGCATGACTTATAAAGCTTTGTATTTCTCTCCGGTGTATTTATTTGGTTTGGCCAACTAAATTTGATTTTTCTTGCAATGGGAGAGGTGCTTTGTAATGGGTTCAATCGTGCGGTGCTCAATCCCAGTGACAGAATGGGACATGACACATATTTGTATTGTTGCCATTAAGGATAAAAAGATGGGGTTTGTTCATATTGATTGGATCTATCCCTCTACATTATGTCATCTTGGTTAAGGCATTGCTCCGTTCTTGTTAAGTTGATATAGTAGATGCATGCTAGATAGCGGTCGATGTGTGGAGTAACAGTAGTAGATGTAGGCAGGAATCGGTCTGCTTGTCTCAAACGTGATGCCTATATACATGATCATTGCCTTGGATATCATCATAACTATGCACTTTTCTATCAATTGCTCAAAGTAATTTGCTTGCCCACCGTATGCTTTCTTTCAAGAGAGAAGCCTCTGGTGAAAACTATGGCCCACGGGTCTATAATTTATCATATTATTTTCATATCTACAAAATCACAAACACAAAAATACCATGCTGTAATTTATTTACTTTTATTTTATTTTAAACTTTTACTTATCTTTTATGTCCATCACTATCAGATCTCATCCTTGCAAGTAACTGCGAATGGATTAACAACCCCTTTATCTCGTTGGGTGCAAGTATTTGTTTGTTTGTTTAGGTGCAATTATTGGAGACTTGTGTGTTCCTCCTACTGTATTGATACCTTGATTATTAACTGAGGGAAATACTTATATCTACTTTGCTACATCACTCTTTCCTCTTCAAGAGAAAAATCAACACAAGCTCAAGAAGAAGTAGTAGCTCACAGGTGGCCCACCTTCGGTAACTCTTTGCCATTTTTTTAATTCCAAAATAATTCTCCACAAAATTTTGTCAATTTCAATTTTATTTTTGCACAAAAACAAAGTAGTTCTATGGTAAACATCGTTACTACGGGTTAGTTTTATTCAAATCATGCAAATTAGAGTCCAAAACAAGAGAAAAAGTGTTTGGAAAAGTGGAAACATTAGAGACATATCAGTAACATCTCAAGGACAATAGGGTGAGCCTTCGTGTTGTTGGTGTGCCTTTGTGGAACGCCCACCCCTCCAACCATGACTATCTTCCATCCAAGGAAGTGAACATCGAGATACATCCTCGTCGTCATAGTTCCAGTTATCCCTAACCCTAGCTCTTACTTGTGGTTTACTTGGTTCACTTGCACCTGCTATCATATTGTGTCGTTTTCTCACCATATTATTTCTATAATCTATTGCTAGAACTTGACTCATCGTAGCAATTGTTAGGCTCACATTTACATTCAACACTTGCCTAAAATTGCTAATGAATAATTAAAATTTATGTCGTACTTATTCACCCCCACCCCTCTAGGTCCATCTCATCCTTTCACCATGCCAATATAAATTTTTTAATAACAAATATGTATGATGTAAAAATATATCCTTAAGTTCTCTGAGCTCCTTATGAATAATGAGCTAGGGTTGATCGGGGCATTTTTTACACAGTGTGTACCAGTTGTTCCTCACATGGGTCTGCATGTCAGTTATTCAGGTCATATCTTGCTAAAAAGTTTAATAAATTACCATTTTTTGTGCTCTATTATATAGAGGTTAGTATCTTGCAATCTCACGGTGTAGCTCACAATTGTGGTTTTAACATATTATTTGGTGAGACCCAACACATTTTTGAATTCATGATCTAGTTACCTAATCATGATAATATTGCACTCTAGCTAGAACCATATCTATCATATTATTTATTTTATTCATATACTCTAAAGGGATTTACCCAGTTTTGTGAATATTTAAGAAACTATGAAGAAATACCATAAAATATACACTAATGGTTGTATGTTGAGTAATGCTATAATTTTGTTTTCTTTGATTTATAGTCAATTTTATCTTAATAAAATATTATCTCAAACAATATTTAAAAATATAAAAAGACCAACAAAACATAGTTAGCATTTTGGTCAAGAAAATTTATTTTTAAAGATCAGTACTAGAGTTGAATGATAAATATGTAACTTATCATATATGTTATAGTTATATTCGTTCGATAAGTTAGACTTAAATATAGTATTTAAAATGTGGTGAAAAAATATATATGGAAGTAATACTTTCGGTGGTAATTAAAAAGGTTTAGTATAATGAATATACATTGGTTCCTACACTAATGCCTCAACGTCACGATGGGCACTGACACCGCCGAAGATCCACTGCAGTAAATGATTAAATAAGCAGCCCCCTAGAAGAAGCCAGAGCTCATCCCCACGATGTTTGACGCATATATATAAACATAGAGCTCATGATGCACAAATGAATTTTGCGCATGGCAATAATATGCTTCAGCCAAATGTGTGGTGTCCACACATAGGAGAACAAATCCTCACTCGACTGAAACACAAATAGGTGTGGACGAACAGGTTGTCCACACCGACCCAGTAGTGAGGGAGCACGGTGATTATCCCCATTACAGTTGGCCCGGAACATTATTCCTCAATGTTGTGATCTAAAACTCCATATACCCGAGAATCTGGTACATTGGTGCCTAAAATCGTCATGAAGTCGCCCACAAACATACGCACCAATCGTGTTGGGACACTGACATCCCCAAGAAGAGTCCAAACACAGTGACGGTAACGACGACCATGGCCAGCAAAGAGAGAACCTGGATGTGTTGGCAGAGAGCAACATATCTAATGAAGGTGTACATGATGTACAACTTGACGAGGATGCCAACATCATTCCTGACATCACCGGCATGTTCGGTATCTCGTTATGATAGAGATGTTGTAGATCAACAACATTGTTGAGTTGAACATGATGATCATGTAGCAGTATGACTCTGTTGTCCTGACTACTTAGGTCCTCAGAGTATATCCAATAGAATTTTCTTGAAGAATCACAAGTATAGGGGATCCCAACAATCTTCGAGGGTAATAGTTCACCCAAATTTATTGATTCGACACAAGGACAACCAAAGAATGTTTATAGCCCTTTGCGTTTGAGTTGTCAACTCAACCACACCTTAGAAGTTATTTCCTTGCAGCAAAATATTAGTACCATGGTGATATGATAGTTTAGATAGTGGTAGTAACAATAGCAATAGTAACATAACAGCAATAGAAGCAAGTTTGTGGCAATTGGAACAGCATCAACAGTAGTACTAACTTAGAAAATACAATATGAGCAACGCATAGGCATTGGATAAATGATGGATATTTATGGATGGCATTCTGTTGGGGAACGTAGCAGAAATTCAAAATTTTCCTACGTGTCACCAAGATCTATCTATGGAGAGACCAGCAATGAGGGGAAGGAGAGTGCATCTACATACCCTTGTAGATCGCTAAGCGGAAGCGTTCAAGTGAACGGGGTTGATGGAGTCGTACTCGTCGTGATCCAAATCACCGATGACCAAGTGCCGAACGGACGGCATCTCCGCGTTCAACACACGTACAGCCCGGTGACGTCTCCCACGCCTTGATCCAGCAAGGAGAGAGGGAGAGGTTGAGGAAGACTCCATCCAGCAGCAGCACAACGGTGTGGTGGTGGTGGAGGAGCGTGGTAATCTTGCAGGGCTTCGCCAAGCACCACGGGAGAGGAGAAGGACTTGGGAGAAGGGGAGGGCTGCACCAGAGCATTGGTATGGCTGCCCTCCCACCCCCCACATATATATAGGGGCAAGGGAGAGGGGGGGAGGCGCAGCCTTGGCCCTTCCTCCAAGGAAGGGTGCGGCTAGGAGGAGTCCCTCCTCCCCAAGGCACCTCGGAGGTGCCTTCCCCCTTTAGGACTCTTCCTTTCCTTATCCTTTGGCGCATGGGCCTCTTGGGTCTGGTGCCCTTGGCCCATATAAGCCAAGGTGCACACCCCTACAGCCCATGTGGCCCCCCGGGGCAGGTGGCCCCACCCGGTGGACCCCCGGGACCCTTCCGCTGGTCCCGGTACAATACCGGTGACCCCGAAACTTGTCCGGTGACCAAAACAGGACTTCCCATATATAAATCTTTACCTCCGGACCATTCCGGAACTCCTCGTGACATTCGGGATCTCATCCGGGACCCGAACAACATTCGGTAACCACATACAAACTTCCTTTATAACCCTAGCGTCATCGAACCTTAAGTGTGTAGACCCTACGGGTTCGGGAACCATGCAGACATGACCGAGACATTCTCCGGTCAATAACCAACAGCGGGATCTGGATACCCATGTTGGTTCCCACATGTTCCACGATGATCTCATTGGATGAACCACGATGTCAAGGACTTAATCAATCCCGTATACAATTCCCTTTGTCTATCGGTACGATACTTGCCCGAGATTCGATCGTCGGTATCCCTATACCTTGTTCAATCTCGTTACCGGCAAGTCTCTTTACTCATTCCGTAACACATCATCCCGTGATCAACTCCTTGATCACATTGTGCACATTATGATGATGTCCTACCGAGTGGGCCCAGAGATACCTCTCCGCTTACACGGAGTGACAAATCCCAGTCTCGATTCGTGCCAACCCAACAGACACTTTCGGAGATACCCGTAGTGTACCTTTATAGCCACCCAGTTACGTTGTGACGTTTGGCACACCCAAAGCACTCCTACGGTATCCGGGAGTTGCACAATCTCATGGTCTAAGGAAATGATACTTGACATTAGAAAAGCTTTAGCACACGAACTACACGATCTAGTGCTATGCTTAGGATTGGCTCTTGTCCATCACATCATTCTCCTAATGATGTGATCCCGTTATCAATAACATCCAATGTCCATGGTCAGGAAACCGTAACCATCTATTGATCAACGAGCTAGTCAACTAGAGGCTTACTAGGGACATGGTGTTGTCTATGTATCCACACATGTATCTGAGTTTCCTATCAATACAATTCTAGCATGGATAATAAACGATTATCATGAACAAGGAAATATAATAATAACTAATTTATTATTGCCTCTAGGGCATATTTGCAACAGTCTCCCACTTGCACTAGAGTCAATAATCTAGTTCACATCGATATGTGATTAACACTCAAGGTCACATCCCCATGTGACTAACACCCAAAGAGTTTACTAGAGTCAATAATCTAGTTCACATTTACCATGTGATTAACACTCGATGAGTTCTGGGTTTGATCATGTTATGCTTGTGAGAGAGGTTATAGTCAACGGGTCTGAACCTTTCAGATCCGTGTTGTGCTTTACAAATCTCTATGTCATCTCCTAGATGCAGCTACCACGTTCTATTTGGAGCTATTCCAAATAACTGTTCTACTATACGAATCCAGTTTACTACTCAGAATAATCTGGATTAGTGTCAAAGTTTGCATCGGCGTAACCCTTTACGATGAACTCTTTTACCACCTCCATAATCGAGAAAATTCCTTAGTCCACTAGTTACTAAGGATAACTTTGACCGATGTCCTGTGATCCATTCTTGGATCACTCTTGTACCCCTTGACTGACTCATGGCAAGGCACACTTCAGGTGCGGTACACAGCATAGCATACTGTAGAGCCTACGTCTTAAGCATAGGGGACGACCTTCGTCCTTTCTCTCTATTCTGCCATGGTCGAGCTTTAAGTCTTAACTTCATACCTTACAACTTAGGCAAGAACTCCTTCTTTGACTGATCCATCTTGAACACCTTCAAGATCATGTTAAGGTATGTGCTCATTTGAAAGTACCATTTAAGCGTTTTGATCTTTCCTTATAGATCTTGATGCTCAATGTTCAAGTAGCTTAATCCAGGCTTTCCATTGAAAAACACTTTCCGAATAACCCTATATGCTTTCCAGAAATTCTACGTCATTTCTGATCACCAATATGTCAACAACATATATTTATCAGAAATTCTATAGTGCTCCCACTCACTTCTTTGGAAATACAAGTTTCTCATAAACTTTGTATCCACCCAAAATCTTTGATCATCTCATCAAAGCATACATTCCAACTCCGAGATGCTTACTCCAGTCCTCAGAAGGATTGCTGGGGCTTTGCATACTTATTAGCATCTTTTAGGATTGACAAAACCATCCGGTTGTATCACATACAACCTTTCCTCAAGAAAAACGTCGAGGAAACAATGTTTTGACATCCTATCTGCAAGATTTCATAAATAATGCAATGACTGCTAATATAATTCCAACAGACTCTTAGCATTGCTACGAGTGAGAAAATCTCACCGTAGTCAACTCCTTGAACTTGTCAGAAAACATCTTAACGACAAGTCGAGCTTTCTGAATGGTGATATTTACCATCATTGTCCGTCTTCCTTTTAAAATCCATCTATACTCAACAGCCTCACGACCATCGAGCTGTTCTGTCAAAGTCTACACTTTGTTTCCATACATGGATCCTCTCTCGGATTTTATGGCCTCGAGCCATTTATCGGAATCCAGGCCCACCATCGCTTCTCCATAGCTCGTAGGTTCATTGTTGTCTAGCAACATGACTTCCAAGACAGGATTACGTACCACTCTGAAGTAGTACGCATCGTTGTCATCCCACGAGGTTTGGTAGTGACTTGATCCGAAGTTTCATGATCACTATCATAAGCTTCCACTTCAATTGGTGTAGGTGCCATAGGAACAACTTCCTGTGCCCTGCCACACACTAATTGAAGAGACGGTTCAATAACCTCATCAAGTCTCCACCATCCTCCCACTCAATTCTTTCGAGAGAAACTTTTCCTCGAGAAAGGACCCGATTCTAGAAACAATCCCTTATTGCTTTCGGATCTGAGACAGGAGGCATACCCAACTGTTTTGGGTGTCCTGTGAAGATGCATTTATCCGCTTTGGGTTCGAGCTTATCAGCCTGAAACTTTTTCACATAAGCGTCGTAGCCCCAAACCTTTAAGAAATGACAGCTTAGGTTTCTCTAAACCATAGTTCATACGGTGTCATATCATCGGAATTACGTGGTGCCCTATTTAAAGTGAATGTGGTTGTCTCTAATGCCTAACCCATAAACTATCATGGTAATTCGATAAGAGACATCATGGTACGCATCATATCCAATAGGGTGCAGTTATGATGTTCGGACACACCATCACACTATGGTGTTCCAGGCTGTATTAGTTGTGAAACAATTTCCACAATGTCTTAATTCTGTGCCAAACTCGTAATTCAGATATTCATCTCTATGATCATATCATAGATATTTTATCCTCTTGTCACGACGATCTTTCAACTTCACCCTGAAATTACTTGAACCTATCAATAATTCAGACTCATGATTTATCAAGTAAATGTACTCAACATCTACTCAAATCATCTGTGAAGTAGGAACATAACGATATCCACTACACGCCTCAGCACTCATTGGACTGCATACATCAAAATGTATTACTTCCAGCAAGTTGCTTTCTGGTTCCATTTTACTGAAACCGAGGCTTTCAGTCATCTTACCCATGCGGTATGATTTGCATGTCTCAAGTGATTCAAAATCAAGTGAGTCCAAACGGTCCATTTGCATGGAGTTTCTTCATGCATATATACCAATAGGCATGGTTCTCATGTCTCAAGTGATTCAAAATCAAGTGAGTCCAAAGATCCATCAACATGGAGCTTCTTCATGCGTTTTATATCGATATGACTTATGTGGCAGTGCCACAAGTAGGTGGTACTATCATTACTATCCTATATCTTTGGCATGAACATGTGTATCACTACGATCGAGATTCAATGAACCATTCATTTTAGGTGCAAGACCATTGAAGGTATTATTCAAATAAACAGAGTAACCATTATTCTCCTTAAATGAATAACCGTATTGCAATAGACGTAATCCAATCATGTCTATGCTCAACGCAAACACCAAATAACAATTATTTAGGTTTAACACCAATCTCGATGGTAGAGGGAGCGTGCGTTGCTTGATCATATCAACATTGGAAACACTTCCAACACATATCGTCAGCTCACCTTTAGCTAGTCTCCGTTTATTCCGTAGCCTTTTGTTTCGAGTTACTAACACTTAGCAACCGAACCGGTATCTAATACCCTAGTTCTACTAGGAGTACTAGTAAAGTACACATTAACACAATGTGTATCCAATATACTTCTATCGACCTTGCCAACCTTCTCATCTACCAAGTATCTAGGGTAATTCTGCTCCAGTGGTTGTTCCCCTTATTACAGAAGCACTCAGTCTCGGGTTTGGGTTCAACCTTGGGTTTCTTCACTAGAGCAGCAGCTGAATTGCTGTTTCATGAAGTATCCCTTTGTTCCCTTGCCCTTCTTGAAACTAGTGGTTTCACCAACCATCAACAATTGATGCTCCTTCTTGATTTCTACTTTCGCGGTGTCAAACATCGCGAACATCTCAAGGATCATCATATATGTCCCTGATATATCATAGTTCATCACGAAGCTCTAGCAGCTTGGTGGTAATGACTTCGGAGAACCATCACTATTTCATCTGGAAGATCAACTCCCACTCGATTCAAATGATTGTTGTACTCAGACAATCTGAGCACAAGCTCAACAATTGAGCTTTTCTCCTTAGTTTGTAGGCTAAGAAAATCGTCGGAGGTCTTATACCTCTTGACATGGGCATGAGCCTGAAATCCCAATTTCAGCCCTTGAAACATCTCATATGTTTCGTGACATTTCAAAAACGTCTTTGGTGCCTCAACTCTAAACCGTTTAACTGAACTATCACGTAGTTATCAAAATGTGTATGTCAGATGTTCGCAACATCCATAGACAACGTTCGAGGTTCAGCACACTGAGCGGTGCATTAAGGACATAAGCCTTCTATGAAGCAATGAGGACAATCCTCAGTTTACGGACCTAGTCCGCATAATTGCTACTATCAACTTTCAACTAAATTTTCTCTAGGAACATATCTAAACAGTAGAACTGAAGCGCGAGCTACGACATAATTTGCGAAGACCTTTTGACTATGTTCAGGATAATTAAGTTCATCTTATGAACTCCCACTCAGATAGACATCCCTCTAGTCATCTAAGTGATTACATGATCCGAGTCAACTAGGCCGTGTCCGATCATCACGTGAGACGGACTAGTCAACGTCGGTGAACATCTTCATGTTGATCGTATCTTCTATACGACTCATGCTCGACCTTTCGGTCTTCTGTGTTCCGAGGCCATGTCTATACACATGCTAGGCTCATCAAGTTAACCCTAAGTGTTTTGCATGTGTAAAACTGTCTTACACCCGTTGTATGTGAACGTAAGGATCTATCACACCCGATCATCACGTTGTGCTTCGAAACGACGAACTTTAGCAACGGTGCGCAGTTAGGGGAGAACACATTCTTGAAATTTTAGTGAGGGATCATCTTATTTACTACCGTCGTTCTAAGTAAACAAGATGTATAAACATGATAAACATCACATGCAATCAAATAATAGTGACATGATATGGCCAATATCATATAGCTCCTCTTGATCTCCATCTTCGGGGCTCCATGATCATCATCGTCACCGGCATGACACCATGATCTCCATCATCATGATCTCCATCATTGTGTCTCCATGAAGTTGTCTCGCCAACTTATTACTTCTACTACTACAGCTAACGGTTAGCAATAAAGTAAAGTAATTACATGACGTTTATGTTGACACGCAGGTCATAAATAAATTAAGACAACTCCTATGGCTCCTGCCGGTTGTCATACTCATCGACATGCAAGTCGTGATTCCTATTACAAGAACAAGATCAATTTCATACATCACATATATCATTCATCACATCCTTTGGCCATATCACATCACATAGCATACCCTGCAAAAACAAGTTAGACGTCCTCTAATTGTTGTTTGCATGTTTTACGTGGCTGCTATGGGTTTCTAGCAAGAACGTTTCTTACCTACGCAAAACCACAACGTGATATGCCAATTTCTATTTACCCTTCATAAGGACCCTTTTCATCGAATCCGATCCGACTAAAGTGGGAGAGACTGGCACCCGCTAGCCACCTCATGCAAATAGTGCATGTCAGTCGGTGGAACCTGTCTCACGTAAGAGTACGTGTAAGGTCGGTCCGGGCTGCTTCATCCCACGAGGCCGGCGAATCAAGATAAGACTAGTAACGGCAAGCATATTGAACAAAATCAACGCCCACAACTACTTTGTGTTCTACTCGTGCATAGAAACTACACATAGACCTAGCTCATGATGCCACTGTTGGGGAACGTAGCAGAAATTCAAAATTTTCCTACGTGTCACCAAGATCTATCTATGGAGAGACCAGCAACGAGGGGAAGGAGAGTGCATCTACATACCCTTGTAGATCGCTAAGCGGAAGCGTTCAAGTGAATGGGGTTGATGGAGTCGTACTCGTCGTGATCCAAATCACCGATGACCAAGTGCCGAACGGACAGCACCTCCGCGTTCAACACACGTACAGCCCAGTGACGTCTCCCACGCCTTGATCCAGCAAGGAGAGAGGGAGAGGTTGAGGAAGACTCCATCCAGCAACAGCACAACGGCGTGGTGGTGGTGGAGGAGCGTGGTAATCTTGTAGGGCTTCGCCAAGCACCACGGGAGAGGAGAAGGACTTGGGAGAAGGGGAGGGCTGCACCAGAGCATTGGTATGGCTGCCCTCCCACCCCCCACATATATATAGGGGCAAGGGAGAGGGGGGAGGCGCAGCCTTGGCCCTTCCTCCAAGGAAGGGTGCGGCTACGAGGAGTCCCTCCTCCCCAAGGCACCTCGGAGGTGCCTTCCCCCTTTAGGACTCTTCCTTTCCTTATCCTTTGGCGCATGGGCCTCTTGGGGCTGGTGCCCTTGGGCCATATAAGCCAAGGTGCACACCCCTACAGCCCATGTGGCCCCCCGGGGCAGGTGGCCCCACCCGGTGGACCCCCGGGACCCTTCCGGTGGTCCCGGTATAATACCGGTGACCCCGAAACTTGTCCGGTGACCAAAACAGGACTTCCCATATATAAATCTTTACCTCCGGACCATTCCGGAACTCCTCGTGACGTCCGGGATCTCATCCGGGACTCCGAACAACATTCGGCAACCACATACAAACTTCCTTTATAACCCTAGCGTCATCGAACCTTAAGTGTGTAGACCCTACGGGTTCGGGAACCATGCAGACATGACCGAGACATTCTCCGGTCAATAACCAACAGCGGGATCTGGATACCCATGTTGGTCCCACATGTTCCACGATGATCTCATCGGATGAACCACGATGTCAAGGACTTAATCAATCCCGTATACAATTCCCTTTGTCTATCGGTACGATACTTGCCCGAGATTCGATCGTCGGTATCCCAATACCTTGTTCAATCTCGTTACCGGCAAGTCTCTTTACTCGTTCCGTAACACATCATCCCGTGATCAAATCCTTGATCACATTGTGCACATTATGATGATGTCCTACCGAGTGGGCCCAGAGATACCTCTCCGCTTACACGGAGTGACAAATCCCAGTCTCGATTCGTGCCAACCCAACAGACACTTTCAGAGATACCCGTAGTGTACCTTTATAGCCACCCAGTTACGTTGTGACGTTTGTCACACCCAAAGCACTCCTACGGTATCAGGGAGTTGCACAATCTCATGGTCTAAGGAAATGATACTTGACATTAGAAAAGCTTTAGCACACGAACTACACGATCTAGTGCTATGCTTAGGATTGGGTCTTGTCCATCACATCATTATCCTAATGATGTGATCCCGTTATCAATAACATCCAATGTCCATGGTCAGGAAACCGTAACCATCTATTGATCAACGAGCTAGTCAACTAGAGGCTTACTAGGGACATGGTGTTGTCTATGTATCCACACATGTATCTGAGTTTCCTATCAATACAATTCTAGCATGGATAATAAACGATTATCATGAACAAGGAAATATAATAATAACTAATTTATTATTGCCTCTAGGGCATATTTCCAACACATTCATCATGTAATGGTCACAATCTAGAGCATTACACAATAGCTCCAATTCATGAATCATATATGTAGGCATGTATTCCATGTATAGTAATGTGTGCTTGCAATAAGAACTTGCATGCCATCTTTTGTCCTACCCTCCCGTGGCAGCAAGGTTCTAATGAAAATATAAGAGTTATTAAGGCGCTCCTTTTAATAGAGAAACGGACCAAAGCATTAACACCACTAACCAGCAAGCCTACGAAGGAATTACTCATTCCCGATGGTGAGCATCATGGAATTGTTGATGAAGAAGGGTTGTTGATGACTGTAAGTGCATCTAGTGCCCCTTAGTGATTTTGGTGTATTGAAGACTTATAGGTTAAGGGACTGATGCGTTTTTGAGTGTACATAGGTATATAAGTCTACGAGGAGTTTGATATTTACAGAGAAAGTCAACCCCTAAAAATGAAGTTCTTTGACTGAAGACTTTGGATTTCTGAAGACTTTGAAAGTGAAAAAATGGGTGTGATCATGAATACTTGGTATTCATTCGAGGAACATGAAGCGTGAAGACTTTTGTTTTCGTAGTTTGATTGTCTCTTTCTTGAGTCATAGGAAACACCGTACTGTTAAAGGGGGTCGAGGAAATACTAAGGAAAAATTTCCAAGTGATGCTCAGCTCAAAATCCTACACCTACCAATCCTTTTGAGTGAAGCCATTGGAAATCTCATACAGTTCAGTCAAATTTCTTCAGTGACAGAGATGAAGCTCTTCTGGTCTTTGAGGAATTTGTTCTGACTGAGGAGTTAGGAATTCGCCAGTGCGAATTGCCTACAAGTGAGGAACATGATAGCCCTGAGAAATTTGTTAGTCAAATTTCCGACCGTTGCTATGCTACACGCGAGCTGTCCCGAAATATCCTTCCACCTAACAGTCATATCATTGAAGGGCATTTATGTCTTATCATGTCGGGTTGCTCCCTAGGCTATAAATATACGCCCCCCCTACAACCACTAGCTGGTTGGCTGCTCTGAGAGAAACTGACACTTGTCATTTGAGAGCATCCCATCCTCCGAGGACTTTGAGCGAAAATCATTAAGTGAGGAAAATCCAAACCCAAACACCTTCAAACCCAAAGTGATTCAGCATCACTGAAGAGATTGATCCTGCATGGATCCGATGCTTGTTACCTTTGAAGACTGTGCATCTTCCAGACGGCTAGGCGTCATGGTCTAGAGCATCCAAGAGGAAATTGTGGATCACCGAGTGACCGAGTTTGTGAAGGTTTGGAAGTCACCTGAAGACTTACCACGAGTGATTGGGCGAGGTCTGTGTGACCTTAGCTCAAGGGGAATACGGTGAGGACTAAGTGTCCTAAGCTACATGTTCAGGACTGGGTGTCCGGGACTATGTGTCCTCAGGTTTAAATACCTAGCTGCTCTAACCAGACGTATAACTGTCACAGCAGTTGGAACTGGTCTACCAAGTCATTGTCTTCATCGAGCTAACTGATTCCATTTCCTCAACCCTTCCATTTCCTCATTTCTATGTTGTGTGCTTGTTCATATCTGTTTGAAGACTTTGACTGAAGACTTTCTCTATTTCCTCAGCTCAATTTCTTCAGTCTGTTTGTCTTCATTCTGTTTATCATGTGTTTATGCTTTCGGTACTCTGTGCTTGTTTTCATTTCATCATGAAGTCCATGCTCATGCTCTCTTCTGTTTACTTCCGAGTACTTATTCCGCTGCAAGTAGTTCTTCTATTAGGAATTTCCTCACCCTAAAATTCCTCAGTGAAGAATTCATAAAAATCACCTATTCACCCCCCTCTAGTCGACTTAACGAACTTTCAATTGGTATCAGAGAAAGGTACTCCCTTGTTCTGTGTGATTTTGGTTTAACCACCGGGAGTTTTAGTTATGTCAACCGCAGGTATGATCAAGGTTTCTGTTGGGTGTGCTACATTTGATGGGACGGACTACCCCTACTGGAAGAATAAGATGTGCATGCATCTTGAGGCAATTGACAACGATCTCTGGTACGTTGTGGAAAATGGCGTTCCCTCTGTCACACCTACCATCAACGTTGCTGATGTGAAGAGATTCAAGCAACTCGACTCTCAAGCGAAGAACATCATATGTGGCCATTTGAGCAAAGGGCAGTATGGCAGAGTGAGTGCTTTGGAAATAGCAAAGCTTATCTGGGACAGGCTGTCCAAGGTCAATGAAGGCGTCTCAACATAGCGTGACTCTCGAGTTGATGTTCTTCACAATCTCTTCAACCTCTTCACAAGACTTGACAATGAAAATGTTCAGCAAACCTTCGATCGCCTCACTGACATCTCAAATGAGCTTCAAGCACGTGCCGCTGACATCACCGACCATGAGGTGGTGAAGAAATTGCTGAGATCGCTTGATTCCTCATTTGATACTTTGGCATTGATGACACAAGAACATGGAGACTATAAGGCACTTGATCCCGCTGATATCCTCGAGAGACTAAACACTCATGAGTTCCATCTTGCTGAGAAGAGAGATCTCTATGGACCAAGTTATAGCAGATCACGAGCTCTGAAGGCCAAGGCGGTGTCTGAATCTGAAGCTAAAGATTCTGGTAGCAGCCTTCGTGACCCTGAAGAACTGAGCCAGGAGCTAGAAATGCTCGTGAGGAAATTCTAGAAGTTCTCAAGACGTGGTCGAGGGAGTCCTGGATTAGGGGGTATCCGGCCAGCCGGACTATATCCTTTGGCCGGACTGTTGGACTATGAAGATACAAGATTGAAGACTTTGTCCCGTGTCCGGATGGGACTCACCTTGGCATGGAAGGCAAGCTTGGCAATACGGATATGTAGATCTCCTTCCTTGTAACCGACTCTGTGTAACCCTAGCCCCCTCCAGTGTCTATATAAACCGGAGGGTTTTAGTCCGTAGGACAACATACAATCATACCATAGGCTAGCTTCTAGGGTTTAGCCTCTCTGATCTCGTGGTAGATCAACTCTTGTAATACTCATATCATCAAGAACAATCAAGCAGGACGTAGGGTTTTACCTCCATCAAGAGGGCCCAAACCTAGGTAAACATCGTGTCCCCTGCCTCCTGTTACCATCCGCCTAGACGCACAGTTCGGGACCCCCTACTCGAGATCCGCCGGTTTTGACAACAACATTGGTGCTTTCGTTGAGAGTTCCTCTGTGTCGTCACCATAAGGCTGGATGGCTCCTTCAATCATCGATAGAGATGCAGTCCAGGGTGAGACTTTTCTCCCCGGACAGACCTTTGTATTCGGCGGCTCTGCACTGTGGGCCAACTCGCTTGGCCATCTGGAGCAGATCGAGAGCTACGCCCCTGACCACCAGGTCAGGTTTGGAAGCATAAACCACACGGCCGACATCCACGGAGACTTGATCTTCAACGGATTCGAGCCCTTGCCAAGTGCGCCGCACGGTCACGATGAGCATGATTTAGCTCTACCATCGGACAGTGTTTGGGAGATCGCATCGGTGACCGCTCCGACCCTCAATTCGGAGCCAGTTGCGCCATCCAAGGATGGGTGGATAGACCCCGCCATGGAGGCTGCACTCTCAGCGGCGATAGAGCCAAATGCCAGCTTCACCCCTAACGAGAGCCGCGTCGCCGAACTGTTGGATCCTTCCCTGGCCATGGACGTCGAACCGCCTGCGCCCATGCCTATCGAATCCGACTGGGCGCCAATCATGGAGTTCACCTCTGCGGATATCTTTCAGCACTCGCCCTTCGGCAACATACTGAATTCATTAAAGTCTCTCTCCTTGTCAAGAGAGTCCTAGCCGAACTATGTCCGGCAGGATTGGGATGCGGATGACGAAGAAATTCGCCTCCCACCCACCACCCACTTAGTAGCCACTGTCGAAGATTTGACCGACATGCTCGACTTTGACTCCGAAGACATCGACGGTATGGACGACGATGCAGGAGACGAACAGGAGCCACTGCCCACAGGGCACTGGACGCCCACTTCATCATATGATGTATACATGGTGGACACACCGAAAGAAAACGACGACGAGGAACGGAAGGACGCAGCGGAGGATCGTTCCCCCGAGAAGCAGTCAAAGAGGCGGCGTAAGCACCGCTCCAAATCCTGCCTCGGCAGAAACAGCGATCATATAGACCCAGCGATAGAGCAGGGTGAGCCAGCGGACGACAAAACATGGCATTGAACCACCGTCCGACCACGGCAACACGGAGAATCAAACCGAACAACCCGACTCCGGTGAGGATAACAGTCCGGATGACATCACACCGGGCAGGCACCTGGAGCAATAGAATACCCATCAAAGGCTTGTTGCCACTGCGAGGAGTCTGAAAAAGCAGAAGCAAAGGCTCAGAGCTGCACAAGACACACTCAGAATTAGATGGAGTAAAGTACTCAACACTGCAGCAAAATACGGCGGTAGTCGCCACACAAAGAGCTACCCGAAGCGAAAGCTGCTACCTGAATTCGATGAGGAGGCCTTAGATTCCCCGCAATCAAAAAACAAAACAGCCATCCGGTCGGATAGACGACCTCGTGGCCAACTTAGAGCGCCAAACGACGCCGCACACAAGCCAGTACGCGATCCACGTGAGGGCTCTCATCAAAAGGACGGCGGAACCAGATCCATCTACGGACCAAGAAAGCGCGCTCTAGCATGCAATGCAACACAATAAAAATCTGAACACCACGGTACACCCAAATACAGGGGTGCCGCGCACCCCCTATGTTTCACCAATGAGGTGTTGGACCATGAATTTCCAGAGGGATTCAAACCCGTAAACACAGAGGCGTATGACAGAACGACGGACCCTGGGGTCTGGATTGAGGACTACATCCTCCATATCCACATGGCTCGAGGAGACGATCTCCACACCATCAAGTACTTAGCCCTCAAACTCAAAGGGTCATCTCGGCACTAGCTTAAAAGCCTCCCCGAAAACTCCATTCGAAGTTGGGAAGAGCTCGAAGATGCTTTTTGGGTGAATTTTCAAGGGACCTATGTCCGACCATCGGATGCAGAGGATTTAAGTCATATAACTCAACAGCCCGGAGAGTCAGCCCAAAAGCTTTGGAACAGGTTCCTCACTAAAAAGAACCAAATAGTCGACTGTCCGGACGCTGAAGCCTTAGCATCTTTCAAGCACAGCATTCGAGACGAATGGCTTGCCAGACACCTCGGCCAAGAAAAGCCGAGAACAATGGCAACATTAACAAGCCTCATGACCTGCTTTTGCACGGGCGAGGACAGCTAGTTAGCCCGATGCAGCACCAGCGACCCAAGTACATCCGAAGTCAGGGAAGGAAATGGGAAATCACGACGCAGCAAAAACAAGTGCCGGAATAAAGAAGACACCCCGAAGAGCACGGCGGTAAACGCCGGATTCAGAAGCTCTCGGCCAGGTCAGCAAAAGTTGCCCTCCAAAGGCAACAGAGACGAACTGTCCAGCCTAAACAAGATTCTGGACCAAATATGTCAGATCCACAGCACCCCCGATAAACCTGCAAATCATACCCATAGAGAATGCTGGGTCTTCAAGCAGTCCGGCAAACTCAACGCCGAACACAAGGGGCAGGATACGCCAAGCGAAGATGAGGACGAGCCTCGCAAGCAAAGCACTGGGGAACAGAAGAAATTCCCACCAGAAGTCAAAACAGTAAACGTATTACACGTGATGAAGGGGAGAAACAAAACGGCACTCCTAGAGACATAGGCCCCAGGGCCTATCACCGCGGAATTCTGCCACTGGTCGTCCCAACCGATCACCTTTGACCATCGGGATTACTCGGCAAGTATCCGGCATGCAGGATGGGCTGCCTTGGTGTTAGACCCGATAATTGACGGATACCACTTCACATGAGTCCTGATGGACGGCGGCAGTAGTTTAAACCTGATATACCAGGACACAGTCCGCAAAATGGGGATAGACCCAACAAAAATTAGCCATAGCAATACTACCTTTAAAGGAGTAACGCCAGGACCAGAAGCCCATTGCACGGGCTCCCTGCTACTAGAGGTTATATTCGGCTTTCCCGATAACTTCCGCAGCGAAAATATAACCTTCCACATTGCTCCGTTCCAAAGTGGCTATCAAGCACTACTCGGACGCGAAGCTTTCGCTCGCTTTAACGCAATACCGCATTACACTTCTCTCATGCTTAAGATGCCCGGTCCATGTGGCATCATTACAGTAAATGGAAATATTGAGCGCTCCTTGCGCGCGGAAGGCCGTGCGGCCGCCTTGGCAGCCGCACACTAGACGGCCTCACCACCTAGAGCATCTGACAGGTCGTTAAGACCGCGGACACGGTTAGACGAGTCTGGCGTAGCTATATATAATTGATACATGTTTGATGGCTATACCCCTATAACAGTATAAGGGGCTCAACGCGTGTAAACAAGTGACAATTAGGCTCAACTTTACTCATCTTGAACTGTACATGGTTTATTTAGTATAACCTACCTTTTTGCACGACAACTTTTCAACTAAGTTCCTCTCTTTTACAGATGACCATCGTGCTACACCCGTCCAGGATACGGCACAACGGAGACACAGGCATAGACGTGCAGCAGGGGCCCATTCAAAGGATTCTTTTTAGATTAAGACACTGCGTAAACCTTTTTTAGTGTCTCTTGTTGATACACATCCCCCGGATTCTCAGTACAATTGAGAAGGATGGTGACGTATTGGCATGTGGCCATGTCAGAATATTGCACGTATCTGGACACTAGGGGCTTATTACAAAGGGCACTGTTTAGGCTCGGTTTACATCATAAAGACCGAGTACCTTAGGGAGTGTTCAGCGTCGCGAGTTTGGCCTTATATGCATTAGCTCTGAATCATGTCTTTGGTCAAATGTTGGGTTTGCCCGGCTCCTGTGTTTTGCTGCCTTACGTTCTGCTTTACCGGCTAAGGCGGCACCAGGAGAACTACTGCGATTGTGCCCTGGTTCATCCGGACGAGCACCTCAGTAGAGAAAGCCGAACATTGACTGTCATGATATAGCGTGAGACTGGTCAACCACTCGATGACCTAGAGGAATCTTCGGGATTCCTCCGCCTTAACGAAGGGTCGTTTCCCGGCCAGGCATGTATGCGCCCCGAATCCGGATGAGCGCGGAGCCACCAGGGGCTATATAGTAGCCCCACTATCAAACCCCTCTGGCTAAGTGAAAGTGTTAAAGCATTATAGTCTGATTGCCTAGTTCGCTGCACTATCACCTCCTTAATGGACCAAGATGTTGGATCAAGTGTGAACATGTATCTTCTGCGAACACCCCCGCATTATATGCGTGGGGGATGAGGCCGACGACTGCCATCTTTCAGGTTATATACATATATACATAAACGGCCGCACATGAGGCATCATAGTACTTTCAGGAAAAAGTATAAATACAGCCTTAATAAACTCAATACAACATTGTTTTTACAATGGGAATACATGTCACTTAAACATAATATTCTTCGAGCAATGAGCCTCTATCAAACGAGCGCCTTCAAGAACTTCTTCAAAGTAGTGCTAGACAGCCACTCGGTCTATGGCCGAACCCTGTGCCGCAACAGTAGTGGCATCCATCTCCGCCCAGTATGTTTTGACACGGGCAAGGGCCATCCGCGAGCCTTCTATGCACGCCGTCCTCTTTACTACATCGATGCGTGGCACAGCGCCAAGGAATTGTTGCACTAAGCTAAAGTAGCTATTCGGCCTTGGCCCCCCTAGCCACAAATGATCCACAACGGACCTCATGGCAAGTCCAGATAATCTATGGAGCTCGGCCCAACCGGTCAATCGCTCATTCAGCAACAGCGGACGGACTGGAGCATGAAACTGTGACCAGAACAGCTTCTCCACTTTAGGACCTTTCTGATCCTTGAAGTACTTGGTCGCATCCGCAGCACTTGCAGCCAAATCCATGTGCTCATCCGCAGAACTCCATAGCCGGTCCAGAGGAGCATATTTCGGATCTCTGAACTTAGTCTGCAACAAGAAGGGCTTCCCGGAAACGATATCCGCAGCTTGATTCAGCTCCTCCTTCGTCGCTCTAATTTTGGAGCGGGCTTCCTTGGCAGCCACCCGGTTCTTCTCCAGGTCCGTCACCTTCACCTGGTTTTCTTCTTCAAGAAGCCGGTAACGGTCAGCAGCATCTTTTAACTCCACGGTCATCTTGGCAATTTTTTCTTTGCTCTCGCAATGTGCGGCCTGTTCGGCCCTTAACTCTTCGGCCGCCTTTAAAGCGGCCGCATTACTACTCCTTGCTTGCTCCTTGGCTCGGGCAAGCTCTGCCCGAAGGGTCTCCACGGTGGCAGCTCCATCTGCAGTCACAACATATTAAAGATATTGGCATCATGCTGCTCTTACTATGTGACAATCACAAGAAAAATCACCTACCCTGTGCCTCATCAAGCCACTTGTTAACAAGAACGATATCGGCATCTGCCGCATCCAGTTGCCGCTTTAGTTCGGCAAACCCGTCAGTCCGGCTAGCCACCGTAGCTTCAACAACCTACACATAAAGGTGGTCTGGTTATTACCTGGCATTATGATCCTCTATTTGCTGCCGTTTTCGATGACAACCAGAGTCTCAGGGGCTACTATCTACACAGGGCACATCTAAAAACGTGCGGTACTGTCAAAAATGTACATCATTTTATGTACCTCAAAACCGGTCAGTAGACTCATAAAGGCTTCATGCAACCCGCTTTCGGCGGATGAAATCCTTTCAATCACCGCACCCATCAATGTGCGGTGCTCTTCTGAGATAGCCGCTTGCTCTAGCAGATCCCTTAGTACGTCCGACCGCACACCAGACGGTGCCGGACCCTTTTGATTGCTCTCTTCAAGAGCCAGATACTGAGGACTTCGGGTGGCCATAGGATTACCTTCTGGCCTTGCCGGATCAGGAGAAACCCTCCGCGACGACACCTCGGGGTCGCCCACCTCGTGAGGCGGTGTGGAAGGGGGAGGCGTTTCGCTCTCCATCATCTCTGGAAGAAGATCCCCTGAAGACGAGCTCTGCTGAGAAGGGCTAAGATCCGAACTACAAGATAAATGCCTTGGTTATTTTCCTCAGAGGTAAAGCGAGATATTTTCATTTACCCTTTTACTTACAGCTCGGTGGAGGGCTGATCCCCTTGAGGGCATAGTGCGGCCAGGGTATCCCCCAGGGCAGGACCCTCCGGCGAAGATTTCTTCCCCCGTTTGGAGACCGTTGTCTCCGGGTCCTCAGAGGCGGTTCTCTTCCGTCCCTGGGGAGAGGAAGTTTCAATTCCTCCCCCCCCCCCCCCCCCGGCTAACCTCCTTCGCGGAAGTGCTAGCCTCCTTGTTCCCCCCTTTATCTTCTCCTGAGGGCGCTTGATAAGGCGCGATCTCCAGCATCCTGGTTAGCACGGGATTTGGTGAGGTCTCAGGGAGGGGGCCGAACACCTGATCAACTTTGCCTTTGCTATCCAATCCTGGGTCAAAGAGCAGCTTTTTTAGGGCAATGTTGCGATAAATAAATGGACAGTGTGTTCAGATGCGGGGCTACTTACTTGGGTATCCAGGCGATTGCAGCTCAGACCTGCATCCTCAGTGATGTCCGGACACATTATTTGTGGTCCGAAGAACAATTTGTACATCTCTTCGTGCGTCATGCCGAGGAAATGTTGAACAGCTCGCGGTCCTTCCGGGTTAAATTCCCACAGGCGAAGGGGCCAGTGTTTGCAAGGCTGGACTTGACGAACTTGCATGACTTGCACTACCATAACCAGACTGAAATCTCTCTCAAAGAGATCTCGGATACGGCTTTGCAGTATTGGCACGTCCTTGGCTGGACCCCAGCTCAGCCCCTTGCTGATCCATGACATCAGTTGTGGTAGGGGGGGCTGAGCGAAAGGTGGGGGCAGCTACCCACTTGGCACTTCGGGTAGCTGTGATGTAGAACCACTCCCGCTGCCACAATCCGGACACCTCTGGGAAGTAACCCTCAGGCCACGGAGCGTCAGCAATTTTTCTTATTGAAGCGCCTCCGCACGTTGCATGCTGCCCCTCGATCATCTTCGGCTTCACATTGAAGGTCTTGAGCCACATGCCGAAGTGAGGGGTAATGCGGAGGAAGGCCTCACATATGACAATAAATGTCGAGATGTGAAGAAGGGAATCCGGGGCCAGATCATGAAAATCTAGCCCGTAATAGAACATAAGACCCCTAACAAAGGGATCCAGAGCAAGGCCTAGTCCTCGGAGGAAGTGGGAGACGAACACGACGTTCTCATTGGGTTCGGGAGTAGGGACGACCTGCCCTCGGGCGGGCAGCCGATGTGAAATTTCGGCGGTCAGATATCTGGCCTCTCTCAACCTCTTGATGTCCTCCTCCGTGATGGAGGAAGGCATCCACCGACCTTGAAGATTGGATCCGGACATAGTTGAAAGTCCGAAGTGCCTAAACTTGAGCTTTGGGTGTTGGAACTCGAGGCGGGAGGCGGATTCAATTAAGATCGAGAGGAAAAGGCCTTGTCCCCTTTATAAAGAGGGTGAATATCAAGCGTCCTCCTCATGGCCATTTGGGACTTGCCTAAGATCTAGGAGTCCTACCAATAGGCACGGTTGGGTTACCCACGTCCGTATTAATGAGAATCCCGTAATAAAGGGGACACGATCTTTGCTTCGACAAGACGTGCCAAGGAAACCGCCTCGCGAGACACACTGAGATTGGTTATGAAAAACGATTTGAATAAAGACCTGGCTGGGGTGTGATGTCACGCTACGGGGTACGTCAGTAGATTAGATTTGTGGAAATATTATTCTCTCTACGGTGGTATGTGGAACTTGTTTTGCAGAGCCGGACACGATCCTCGTGTTCAAAATCTTCTATGAAGTATTCGGAGGAGGAACCCGCCTTGCAATTCTGAAGACAATCTGCGCGCCGGACTCATCGTCATTGGAGCCTGGTTCAGGGGCTACTGAGGGAGTCCTGGATTAGGGGGTATCCAGATAGCCGGACTATATCCTTTGGCCGGACTGTTGGACTAGGAAGATACAAGATTGAAGACTTAGTCCCGTGTCCGGATGGGACTCTCCTTGGCGTGGAAGGCAAGCTTGGCAATGCGGATACGGAGATCTCCTTCCTTGTAACCGACTCTATGTAACCCTAGCTGTTGGGGAACGTAGCAGAAATTCAAAATTTTCCTACGTGTCACCAAGATCAATCTAGGAGATACTAGCAACAAGGGGAAGGGGAGTGCATCTACATACCCTTGTAGATTGCTAAGCGGAAGCGTTCAAGAGAACAGGGTTGATGGAGTCGTACTCGTCGTGATCCAAATCACCAATGATCCTAGCACCGAACGGACGGCACCTCCGTGTTCAACACACGTACGGAACGGAGACGTCTCCCACGCCTTGATCCGGCAAGGAGGAGGGAGAGGTTGAGGAAGAGATTCCAACAGCAGCACGATGGCGTGGTGGTGATGGAGTGGTAGTTCTCCGGCAGGGCTTCGCCAAGCTCACGCGGAGGAGGAGAGGTATTGGAGGGGAGGGGCTGCGCCAGGTGTAAGGGTATGGCCGCCCTCCCACCCCTCCACTATTTATAGGTGGGGAGAGAGGGGGCCGGCCCCCCTAGATCCCATCTAGGGTTGGGGGCGGCGGCCAAGGGGGGGAGGAGTGCCTCCCAAGTCAAGTGGAGGCCCTCCCCCTTAGGGTTTCCCCTTTCCCATGCGCATGGGCCTTGGGGGGCTGGTGCCCCTGGCCCATTAAGGCTAGGGAGCCCCCCTACAGCCCAAGCTGCTGTGCTGGATGTGGTGGAACATTTTCCGGACCTCCGGACCCCTCCGGAATCCTCCGGAACCTTCCGGAAGCTTCCCGGTACAATACCAGAAAAAACCAAACTTTTCCTAGAACCCGAACAACAACTTTCCATATATAAATCTTTACCTCCGGACCATTCCGGAACTCCTCGTGACGTCCGAGATCTCATCTGGGACTCCGAACAACATTCGGTAATCACATACAAGTCTTCCTAATAACCCTAGCGTCATCGAACCTTAAGTGTGTAGACCCTACGGGTTCGGGAATCATGTAGACATGACCGAGACAACTCTTCGGACAATAACCAACAGTGGGATCTGGATACCCATGTTGGCTCCCTAATGCTCCACGATGATCTCATCGGATGAACCACGATGTCAAGGATTCAATCAATCCCGTATACAATTCCCTTTGTCTACCGGTATAGTACTTTCCCGAGATTCGATCATCGGTATCCCGATACCTTGTTCAATCTCGTTACCGGCAAGTCTCTTTACTCGTTCCGTAACACATCATCCCATGATCAACTCCTTGGTCACATTGTGCACATTATGATGATGTCCTACCGAGTGGGCCCAGAGATACCTCTCCGTTACACAGAGTGACAAATCCCAGTCTCGATTCATGCCAACCCAACAGACACTTTCGGAGATACCCGCAGTGCACCTTTATAGCCACCCAGTTATGTTGTGATGTTTGGTACACCCAAAGCATTCCTACGGTATCAGGGAGTTGCACAATCTCATGGTCTAAGGAAATGATACTTGACATTAGAAAAGCTTTAGCATACGAACTACACGATCTTGTGCTAGGCTTAGGATTGGGTCTTGTCCATCACATCATTCTCCAAATGATGTGATACCGTCATCAACGACATCCAATGTCCATGGTCAGGAAACCGTAACCATCTATCGATCAACGAGCTAGTCAACTAGAGGCTTACTAGGGACATGGTGTTGTCTATGTACCCACACATGTATCTGAGTTTCCTATCAATACAATTCTAGCATGGATAATAAACGATTATCATGAACAAGGAAATATAATAATAACTAATTTATTATTGCCTCTAGGGCATATTTCCAACAGTCTCCCACTTGCACTAGAGTCAATAATCCAGTTCACATCGCTATGTGATTAACACTCAAGGTCACATCCCCATGTGACTAACACCCAAAGAGTTTACTAGAGTCAATAATCTAGTTCACATTACCATGTGATTAACACTCAATGAGTTATGGGTTTGATCATGTTATGCTTGTGAGAGATGTTATAGTCAACGGGTCTGAACCTTTCAGATCCATGTGTGCTTTACAAATCTCTATGTCATCTTATATATGCAGCTACCATGCTCTATTTGGAGCTATTCCAAATAACTGTTCTACTATACGAATCCGGTTTACTACTTAGAATCATCCAGATTAGTGTCAAAGATTGCATCGGCATAACCATTTATGACGAACTCTTTTACCACCTCCATAATCGAGAAAATTCCTTAGTCCACTAGTTACTAAGGATAACCTTGACCGTTGTCCTGTGATCCATTCCTAGATCACACTTGTACCCCTTGACTGACTCATGGCTTGGCACACTTCAGGTGCGGTACACAACACAGCATACTTTAGAGCCTGCGTCTAAAGCATAGGGGACGACCTTCGTCCTTTCTCTCTATTCTGCCATGGTCAGGTCTTGAGTTTTACTCAATACTCATACCTTATAACACAGCCAAGAACTCCTTCTTTGCCGATCTATTTTTGAACTCCTTCAAAATTCTGTCATGGTATGTGTTCGTTTGAAAGTACTATTAAGCGATTTTGATCTATCCTTATAGATCTTGATGCTCAATGTTCAAGTAGCTTAATCCAGGTTTTCCATTGAAAAACACTTTTCAAATAACCCTATATGCTTTCCAGAAACTCTACATCATTTCTGATCAACAATAGTCAACAACATATACTCATCGGAAATTCTGTAGTGCTCCCACTCACTTCTTTGGAAATACAAGTTTCTCATAAACTTTGTATAAACCCAAAATCTTTGATCATTTCATCAAAGCGTACATTCCAACTCCGAGATGCTTACTCCAGTCCTTAGAAGGATTGCTGGAGCTTCGCATACTTGTTAGCATCTTTCAGGATTGTCACAAAACTTCTAGTTTTATCACATACAACCTTTCCTCAAGAAAAACGTCGAGGAAACAATGTTTTGACATCCTATCTGCAAGATTTCATAAATAATGCAGTAACTGCTAACATAATTCCAACAGACTCTTAGCATCGCTACGAGTGAGAAAGTCTCATCGTAGTCAACGCCTTTGAACTTGTCGGAAAACATCTTAACGACAAGTCGAGCTTTCTTAATGGTGACATTTACCATCATTGTCCATCTTCCTTTTAAATCCATCTGCACCCAACAGCCTTACGACCATCAAGTAGTTATTCCAAAGTCTATACTTTGTTTTTATACATGGATCCTCTCTCGGATTTTATGGCCTCGAGCCATTCTTCGGAATCCGGGCCCACCATTGCTTCTCCATAGCTCGTAGGTTCATTGTTGTCTAGCAACATGACTTCCAAGACAGGATTACGTAGCACTCTGAAGTAGTATGCATCCTTGTTGACCTATGAGGTTTGGTAGTGACATGATCCGAAGTTTCATGATCACTATCATAAGCTTCCACTTCAATCGGTGTAGGTGCCACGGGAACAACTTCCTGTGCCCTACTCCACACTAGTTGAAGTGATGGTTCAATAACCTCATCAAGTCTCCACCATCCTCCCACTCAATTCTTTCGAGAGAAACTTTTCCTCGAGAAAGGACCCGTTTCTAGAAACAATCACTTTTGCTTCCGGATCTGAAATAGGAGGTATACCCAACTGTTTTGGGTATTCTATGAAGATGCATTTATCCGCTTTGGGTTCGAGCTTATCAGCCTGAAACTTTTTCACATAAGCATCGCATCCCCAAACTTTTAAGAAATGACAGCTTAGGGTTTTTCTAAACCATAGTTCATACGGTGTGGTCTCAACGGAATTGTGTGGTGCCCTATTTATAGTGAGTGCAGTTGTCTCTAATACCTAACCCATAAACGATAGTGGTAATTCGATAAGAGACATCATGGTATGCACCATATCCAATAGGGTGCAGTTGTGATGTTCGAACACACCATCACACTATGGTGGTCCAGGCGGTATTAGTCGTGAAACAATTTCCATAATGTCTTAATTGTGTGCCAGACTCGTAACTCAGATATTCATCTCTATGATCATATCATAGACATTTTATCCTCTTGTCACGACGATCTTCAACTTCACTCTGAAATTACTTGAACCTTTCAATAATTCAGACTTGTGTTTCATCAAGTAAATATACTCAGCATCTACTCGAATCATCTGTGAAGTAAGAACATAACGATATCCACTGCATGCCTCAGCACTCATTGGACTGCACACATCAAAATGTATTACTTCCAACAAGTTGCTTTCTTGTTCCATCTTACTGAAAACGAGGCCTTTCAGTCATCTTGCCCATGTGGTATGATTTGCATGTCTCAAGTGATTCAAAATCAACTGAGTCCAAACGATCCATCTGCATGGAGTTTCTTTATGCATATCTACCAATAGACACGGTCCGCATGTCTCAATCTTTTCAAAACGAGTGAGACCAAAGATCCATCAACATGGAGCTTCTTCATGTGTTTTATCCCAACATGAATCAAATGGCAGTGCCACAAGTACGTGGTACTATCATTACTATCTTATATCTTTTGGCATGAACATGTGTATCACTACGATCGAGATTCAATAAACCATTCATTTTAGGTGCAAGACCATCGAAGGTATTATTCAAATAAATAGAGTAACCATTATTCTCCTTAAATGAATAACCGTGTGGCGATAAACATAATCCAATCATGTCTATGCTCAACACAAACACCAAATAACAATTATTTCGGTTTAACACCAATCTCGATGGTAGAGGGAGCGTGCGATGTTTGATCACATCAACCTTGGAAACACTTCCAACACATATCGTCATCTCACCTTTAGCTAGTCTCCGCAGCCTTTTATTTCGAGTTACTAACGCTTAGCAACCGAACCGGTATTTATTACCCTGGTGCTACTAGGAGTACTAGTAAAGTACACAATAATATGACGTATATCCAAAATACTTCTGTCGACCTTGCCAGCCTTCTCATCTACCAAGTATCTAGGGTAGTTCTGCTTCAGTCGCCGTTCCCCTCATTATAGAAGCACTTAGTCTCGGGTTTGGTTCAACCTTGGGTTTCTTCACTAGAGCAGCAACTGATTTGTCATCTCATGAAGTATCCCTTCTTTCCCTTGCCCTTCTTGAAACTAGTGTTTTAACCATCAACAATTGATGCTCCTACTTGATTTCTACTTTCGCTGTGTCAAACATCATGAGTTGCTCAAGGACCATCATGTCTATCCCTGATATGTTATAGTTCATCACGAAGCTCCAATAGCTTGGTGGCAGTCACTATGGAGAACCATCACTTTCTCATCTGGAAGATTAACTCCCACTCAATTCAAGCGATTGCAGTACTCAGACAATCTGAGCACATGCTCAACGATTGAGTTTTTCTCCCTTAGTTTGCGGGCTTAAGAAACTTGTCAGAGGTCTCATACCTCTTAACGTGGGCACTAGTCTGAAATTCCAATTTCAGTATTTGGAACATCTCATATGTTCTGCGATGTTTCAAAAACGTCTTTGGTGCCACAATTCTAAACCGTTAGCATTACGCACTGAACTATCACGTAGTCATCAAAACGTGTATGTCAGATGTTTCCCAACATCTACAGATGACGCTCGAGGTTCAACGCACTAAGCGGTGCATTAAGGACATAGCCCTTCTGTGCAGCAATGAGGACAATCCTCAGTTCACGGACCCAGTCCGCATAATTGCTACTGTCAACTCTCAACTAAATTTTCTCTAGGAACATATCTAAAACAGTAGAACCAAAGCGTGAGTTACGACATAATTTGCAAAGACATTTTGACTATGTTCATGATAATTAAGTTCATCCAATCAAATTATTCAATGAACTCCCACTTAGATAGACATCCCTCTAGTCATCTAAGTGATACATGATCCGAGTCAACTAGGCCGTGTTCGATTATCATGTGAGACGGACTAGTCATCATCGGTGAACATCTTCATGTTGATCGTATCCACTATACGACTCATGTTCGACCTTTCGGTCTTCCGTGTTCTGAGGCCATGTCTGTACATGCTAGGCTCGTCAAGTTAACCTAAGTGTATTGCGTGTGTAAATCTGGCTTACACCCGTTGTATGCGAACGTTAGAACCTATCACACCCGATCATCACGTGGTGCTTCGGAACAACGGACCTTAGCAACGGTGCACAGTTAGGGGGAACACTTTCTTGAAATTATTGCGAGGGATCATCTTATTTATGCTACCGTCATTCTAAGCAAATAAGATGTAAACATGACAAACATCACATGCAAATCATAAAGTGACATGATATGGCCAATATCATCTTGCGCCTTTGATCTCCATCTTCGAGGCGCGGCACGAACACCATCGTCACCGGCATGACACCATGATCTCCATCATCGTGTCTTCATGAAGTTGCCTCGCCAACTATTACTTCTACTACTATGGCTAACGGTTAGCAATAAAGTAAAGTAATTACATGGCGTTTTCATTTGACACGCAGGTCATAAATAAATTAAGACAACTCCTATGGCTCCTGCCAGTTGTCATACTCATCGACATGCAAGTCATGATTCCTATTACAAGAACATGATCAATCTCATACATCACATATATCATTCATCACATCCTTTTGGCCATATCACATCACATAGCATACCCTGCAAAAACAAGTTAGACGTCCTCTAATTGTTGTTGCATGTTTTACGTGGCTGCTATGGGTTTCTAGCAAGAACATTTCTTACCTATGCAAAACCACAACGGTGATATGCAAATTGCTATTTACCCTTCATAAGGACCCTTTTCATCGAATCCAATCCAACTAAAGTGGGAGAGACAGACACCCGCTAGCCACCTTATGCAACTAGTGCATGTCAGTCAGTAGAACTTGTCTCACGTAAGAGTACGTGTAAGGTCGGTCCAGGCCGCTTCATCCCACAATGCCGCCGAATCAAGATAAGACTAGTAACAGCAAGCAAATTCAACAAATCATCGCCCACAACTACTTTGTGTTCTACTCGTGCATAGAATCTACGCATAGACCTAGCTCAAGATGCCACTGTTGGGGAAGGTAGCAGAAATTCAAAATTTTCCTACGTGTCACCAAGATCAATCTAGGAGATACTAGCAATGAGGGGAAGGGGAGTGCATCTACATACCCTTGTAGATCGCTAAGCGGAAGCGTTCAAGAGAACAGGGTTGATGGAGTCGTACTCGTCGTGATCCAAATCACCGATGATCCTAGCGCCGAACGGACGGCACCTCCGCGTTCAACACACGTATGGAACGGAGACGTCTCCCGTGCCTTGATCCAGCAAGGAGGGAGAGGTTGAGGAAGAGAGTCCAACAGCAGCGCGACGACGTGGTGGTGATGGAGTGGTAGTTCTCCGGCAGGGCTTCGCCAAGCTCACGCGGAGGAGGAGAGGTATTGGAGGGGAGGGGCTGCGCCAGGTGCAAGGGTATGGCCGCCCTCCCACCCCTCCACTATTTATAGGTGGGGAGAGAGGGGGCCAGCCCCCCTAGATCCCATCTAGGGTTGGGGGCGGCGGCCAAGGGGGAGGAGTGCCTCCCAAGTCAAGTGGAGGCCCTCCCCCTTAGGGTTTCCCCTCTCCCATGCGCATGGGCCTTGGGGGGGCTGGTGCCCCAGGCCCATTAAGGCTAGGGAGCCCCCCTACAGCCCATGCTGCTGTGTTAGACGTGGTGGAACATTTTCCGGACCTCCGGAATCTTCCGGAACCTTCCGGAAGCTTCCCGGTACAATACCGGAAAAAACCGAACTTTTCCTGGAACCCGAACAACAACTTTCCATATATAAATCTTTACCTCCGAACCATTCCGGAACTTCTCGTGACGTCCGGATCTCATCCGGAACTCCGAACAACATTTGGTAATCACATACAACTCTTCCTAATAACCCTAGCGTCATCGAACCTTAAGTGTGTAGACCCTACGGGTTCGGGAATCATGCATACATGACCGAGACAACTCTCCGGCCAATAACCAACAGCGGGATCTGGATACCCATGTTGGCTCCCACATGCTCCACGATGATCTCATCGGATGAACCACGATGTCAAGGATTCAATCAATCCCGTATACAATTCCCTTTGTCTACCGGTATAGTACTTGCCCGAGATTCGATCGTCGGTATCCCGATACCTTGTTCAATCTCATTACCGGCAAGTCTCTTTACTCGTTCTGTAACACATCATCCCGTGATCAACTCCTTGGTCACATTGTGCACATTATGATGATGTCCTACCGAGTGGGCCCAGAGATACCTCTCCGTTACACGGAGTGACAAATCCCAGTCTCGATTCATGCCAACCCAACAGACACTTTCGGAGATACCCGCAGTGCACCTTTATAGCCACCCAGTTATGTTGTGACGTTTGGTACACCCAAATCATTCCTACGGTATCCGGGAGTTGCACAATCTCATGGTCTAAGGAAATGATACTTGACATGAGAAAAGCTTTAGCATACGAACTACACGATCTTGTGCTAGGCTTAGGATTGGGTCTTGTCCATCACATCATTCTCCTAATGATGTGATCCCGTCATCAACGACATCCAATGTCCATGGTCAGGAAACCGTAACCATCTATCGATCAATGAGCTAGTCAACTAGAGGCTTACTAGGGACATGGTGTTGTCTATGTACCCACACATGTATCTGAGTTTCCTATCAATACAATTCTAGCATGGATAATAAACAATTATCATGAACAAGGAAATATGATAATAACTAATTTATTATTGCCTCTAGGGCATATTTCCAACACTAGCCCCCTCCTTTGTCTATATAAACCGGAGGGTTTTAGTCCGTAGGACAACATACAATCATACCATAGGCTAGCTTCTAGGGTTTAGCCTCTCTGATCTCTTGGTAGATCAACTCTTGTAATACTCATATCATCAAGAACAATCAAGCAGGATGTAGGGTTTTACCTCCATCAAGAGGGCCCGAACCTGGGTAAACATCGTGTCCCCTGCCTCCTGTTACCATCCGCCTAGACGCACAGTTCGGGACCCCCTACCCGAGATCCTCCGATTTTGACACCGACAGTGGTCGTTTTGGAAGATCCTCAAGAAGTGGTGACATGAGATCAGATTCCTCATCCCATGATTACAAGAAGAGACTCTGTCCCAAATGCAAGAAACCCGGACACTACATTCAAGATTGTCCTCGGTGGGAAAAGGAATCAAAGAAGAAGAAGTACAAGGGTTACAGTTCTAATGATTCAGAGAAGAAGAAGAAATCTTCAAAGTCCTCTTCATCAAAACCTTCAAGGTCCTCATCTCACAAGAAGAGCAGCTCCAAGAAGGCTCGAGCATTCATTGGCAAGGAAATGGACTCTGAGGCTGAATCTAAGGAAAATGAGGAAGAGGAGGAATTTGAGGAGTCAGACTCTGGTGTGGTGAGCCTAGCTCTCGCTACCGCATTCGTCAGCAAGTCCGTCTTCAACTCTGAGGAAAAGACCTCCCCAACATTACTGATGACGGCAATGAGGACTACGCTCCCACCTATTGCTTCATGGCAAAAGGCTCAAAGGATGATCAACCCAAAGCCACTGAGTGGGTCCTTGATAGTGGATGTACAAATCACATGACTGGTGATAGGAGCTTATTGATGGACTCTGCTTTATCTCCATCACATATGAAGCATATCACCTACGCTGACAAAGGCAAAAGCAAGGTATTGGGTCTAGGTAAGGTTGCAATCTCAAAGGATCGACACATGGACAAAGTCATGCTTGTCAAGTCCTTAGTGTTCAACCTCATGTCTGTCTCAATGCTTTGTGATCTTGATATAGTTGTTGTCTTTGGCAAGTATCGTTGTGTTGTGATCATGGAAGCTAACAATTCCAAAGTCTTCGAAGGCTTTAGGAGAGGAGATTTGTATATTGTTGATTTCTCTACAGGACCACAACCTACTACATGTCTACTTGCAAAAGCTTCAGAAGGCTGGCTATGGCATCGATGACTTGGTCATGCTGGGATGAGGAACTTACACACGCTCGTGAAGAAGAAGCATGTCATTAGCATCGAGGGTGTCAAATTCCTCAAGGACCATTTGTGTGGAGCTTGTGAAGCCGGAAAGATGACCAAGGCCAAGCATCCCTCAAAGACCATCATGACTACCACTCGTTCATTTGAATTGCTTCACATGGATCTCTTTGGCCCTACTCACTATGCCACATTTACTAATGTTGCATCTTTATATGGCTTTGTCATTGTTGATGATTATTCTCGATATACATGGGTGCAAATCATCACTTACAAAACTAAAGTGCAGGAAGTCTTCAAACGATTATCCTCGAGGGCTTCAACCAACTTTGGTGTGAAGATCAAGCACATCAGAAGTGATAATGGAACTGAGTTCAAGAATGCTAGCCTTGATGACTATCTTGATGAACTTGGTATTACTCATGAGTTATCTGCTCCTTATACTCCTCAGCAAAATGGCGTCATGGAGCGCAAGAACAAGACTCTTGTTGAGATAGCCCGCACTATGCTTGATGAGTACAAGACGCCTCCTCGCTTCTGGCCTGAGGCCTGAGGCAATTGATACTGTGTGCCAGATCATCAATAGGGTATATCTTCACAAATTCTTCAAGAAGACTGCATATGAACTCCTCACTGACAAGAAACCCAATGTGAGTTATTTCAAAGTCTTCGGTGATAAATGCTGGATTAGAGATCCTCATCACAATTCTAAATTTGCACCGAAAGCACATGAAGGTTTTATGCTTGGTCATGGTAAGGACTCGCACACCTACAGAGTCTTCAACACCCATCACCACAAGGTTGTTGAAACTCTAGATGCGCGGTTCGATGAAACTAATGGCTCGCAAAGAGAGCACCTACCTCCTGTGACAGATGAAATACCTCCTGGGAATCTATTAAGTTCAAGGCTACTGAGGATGTCATTCCTACCAAAGAATCTGCTGAAGAAGTCATTCCAGGACATGAAGAACGTCATGTTGATGCACCTGAGCAAAATGGTGCTGAATAAAATGCTGATCAAATTCCTCAACGACAACCAGCTCATTCTCGCATTGCAAATGAAGTGCAAATTGAGAAAATCATCAGCGACATCAACATTACAGGTCCTCTCACACGCTCAAGGGCTTCACATTTATCTAACTTTTGTGGGCACTTTGCTTTCGTATCTATCATAGAGCCCACTAAGGTAGATGAAGCATTTCTAGAGCCTGAGTGGATTCAAGCTATGCAAGAGGAATTACATCAATTCAAGCTCAACAACGTCTGGGAACTGGTCAAACATCCAGATCCTCGCAAGCACAATATCATTGGCACAAAGTGGATCTATCGCAACAAGCAAGATGAAAATGGCCTTGTGGTGAGGAATAAGGCACGACTTGTAGCGCAAGGCTACACATAGGTTGAAGGAATTGACTTCGATGAAAATTTTGCACCTGTTTCTAGACTTGAAGCTATCCGCATATTACTTGCTTATGCTAACCATCATGATATCATCTTATATCAAATGGATGTGAAAAGTGCATTCCTCAATGGTAAGCTTGAGGAAGAAGTATATGTTGCTCAACCCCCAGGTTTTGAAGATCCAAAGCATCCCGACAAAGTCTTCCAACTCAATAAGGCCCTCTATGGCCTCAAGCAGGCCCCTCAGGCGTGGTATGATACTTTGAAGGAATTCCTCGTGAATAAAGGCTTCAAACCCGATTCACTTGACCCAACTCTTTTCACTAAATCTTATGATGGTGAATTGTTTGTGTGCCAAATATATGTTGATGATATCATTTTCGGCTGTACTGACCAACGTTATAGTGATGAATTTGCCTATATGATTAGTGAAGAATATCAAATGTCTATGATGGGAGAATTGAAATTCTTCTTAGGTCTTCAGATTCGTCAACAGCGAAATGGCATATTCATATCTCAAGAGAAATACCTCAAGGATGTACTAAGGAAATTTGGCATGCAAGATTGCAAAGGAGTCAAAATCCCTATGCCCACAAATGGCCATCTATGCACTGATGAAAATGGTATTGACTTCGATCAAAAGGTATACCGCTCCATGGTTGGCTCTTTATTGTATTTATGTGCATCTAGGCCAGATATTAAGCTTAGTGTTTGCATGTCTGCCTGATTTCAAGCTACATCGAAGGAATCACACCATAAGGCTGTGAAGCATATTCTTCGATATCTAGCTCACACACCAACACTTGGATTATGGTATCCCAAGGGCTCAGCTTTTGATCTCATTGGATATTCAGACTCTGACTATGCTGGTGATCATGTGGACTGCAAGTCAACATCTGGCACTTGCCATTTCCTCGAAAGATCCTTGGTCTGTTGGTCTTCGAAGAAACAGAACTATGTATCACTATCTACTGTTGAAGCTGAGTACATTGCTGCTGGTTCTTGTTGTGCTCAATTGCTATCGCTGAAACAAACCCTCAAGGACTACGGCGTCAACATGAAGAATGTACCTCTCTACTTGTGACAATGAGAGAGCCAACAAAATTGCTCATAACCCAGTTCAGCACTCGAAGACAAAGCACATTCAAATTCGTCATCATTTTGTTCGTGATCATGTGTTGAAGGGCAACATCTCTATTGAGCATGTGAAGACTGAAGAATAGCTAGCCAATATCTTCACTAAGCCCTTGGATGAGAAGAGATTTAGCAAGTTGATGTGTGAGCTAAATATCCTAGAATCTTCGAATGTCCTTTGAAAAGGACACACATCCTAACACTTATGCAAAATTGATGACTTAGATGTGCATCACATAAAGTAACGTTTTTCTTCAATCAATGAAGACTAACCCTCTAAGTGTGAAGAAATTAACGAAGAATTTGATTCTCAGAACCCTACGGCCATTGTACACGGTGTCTGAAATCATCATTCTTATACGGTGGGTCATGCCACCACCAAAAGTTGAAAATCCTAAATCTGAGATTTTCCTCACTTTGAAATTCCTCAGTTGTTCTTCAACTTTGCATTGTCTTCACTCTTTCCGTCGTTTTTCTTCATTAGCTATATATATATATATATTATATATATGAGTTTATGTCCTCTACAACATTCACTTATTGCTAATTCTTCAAGTTGCTTGTTCTGCTAAGTGAATGTGATCGGACCCTTTCCCCCTCTATGCTAAACTCAACCTAGTCTATTCACAAATTCTTCATGTGCATTCTATTTGAAACTCGTTCAAAATCTTCATTGTGTCCTTGTCAGCTGAAGAAATTGCGAACGGAACTTTAAACTTATCTTATCTGAATTTTCAGATTTTGCCGCTCAAACCGTTACACATTCCACGATGATACTTATCCTATTCACCCACGATCGCACACGATCGTCACCTCTCAGTATGTGGGTGACACATGTCACACGGATGAGAAGGGTCAGGGGCACGTTCATCCAATTTCCTCGGGCGAGCAGTTTTTCACTTTGGCTATAAATAGCCCTCTCCCTTCCTCACTTCGTTTTTACTCCACTCGACCTCACTCCCTCGCTCGAGCTCTCAAACCCTAGCGCCGCCGCTACTTCCATCGCCACCGGTGAGGAAGAGCTTCACTGCCTCGACCTCGTCGCCGCCGTACTCATGCCGGCTGCGGATTTCTTCACTCCGCCACCGCCGTAGCTATCTTCCTCAGCCAAGTTAGGGTGTGGAAGATCTGAACCGACGAGCTTCAAATCTACACTTCACAGTTCATTGTGTTCTTCGTCAAGGGTAATTGAAAGTTACTTTTACTGCCTTTGTTGATTCTAATGTTTTTCTCAAATCTTCAAGAGGTGTTTTTTCCTCAACTCTTCACACACTAAACACCTCACATATCATCTGCTCTTGATTTGTTTCTCTAAGCAACATTTTTCTTCAAGATTCCTCAATTGTGTGGATTTTCAAACCTATACAACTCTAGAACCTAAGTCAAAGAATGCTTGGTGGAATTCCTCAAGACTCATCCGGTCAAATTCCTCAAACTTGTTCGTTTTGCAAAAACTTCTGAGAACGCATATGACCTCTCCAAATTCTTCGCACCTATACTCTGTTCACAGGTACTCATGTCCACTACTGAATCTCTAGGTTCTCATCAACTTAACTCATTTGCAGCGTTCCTCGAAGAAAAGTTGCATACCTCATCAGAGAACTCAATTGTTCAAAACCCTCAGCTAAAGAAAATGGCAGATGGCAAGAAACCTCAGAAGGGAGGAAACAAACTGTAAGTCAACACAACTTTTGAGATCCCTGATGACATTTACAAGGATTATTGCACTCCTGATGAGGCCACGCATGGAAAGAAGGACAAAAATCAGCGCAAGGTGAGCATACAAAGGATAGAGATGAGGTGGTCACGAGAATGGAGAGAATACAGATATGTCACTCCAAAATATATGAAGAAATTTGCTCTTCACCCTCCTTGCCCAAGAACTCCATTGGCACCTGGCCAAGAAGCTGATCCCACTAGCCTCAAGCGTGGTGAGGACTATCCTGATGAATGGGCCAAGCGTCAAGCTAAGTTGGCCAGAGTAGCAAAAGAAGCAGTGAGGAAATTCAATGAAGACTTTGCTACTGCTGCTGCCACTGCTGAGGCCCCTGCTAGCAAGCCGATGAAGGCCATGCCTAAGAAGCCCACACATAAGCCCAGTGCTCCTTCTTCTTCAATGCCCTCACGGCCAAGCTCCTCTGCAATGCCCTCACGGCCAACGTCTGCTAAGCCCTCACGGCCAATTCCTCAAGCCGCACCAGCTCCTTCAAAATCCTCAGCTCCTCCTTCCAAGTCCTCAGCACATGCGCATCTCGCCTCATGCCAAAGGACAACAGGCATCTCTATTGCCTCAGGAGCCTCTGCAAGTTCATCAGCTCCTCTGCGCTCTTCAACTGGCCCCACTATGCTGAAGACCAAGGCCACTGCAGGACGAGGCACTAGACCAAGTCCTCAAAAGAAGCAGGTCACCTTCCAAGTACCATCCGATGATGACGAAGCTGATGATGAAGAACTCGCTGAAATCATCAGAGATAGGCAGCACAGGGCCGCTAGAGCCAAAGGTAGTAATGTGCCATTGATCCTGGACCCAAAGTTGATCCTCGACTTCATTGACTTGTGGCACAAGGACCCCCAACACACCTATTCCTGAGCTGAACCTCACTCCTGGTCAAAGTCATGTGCTGACTCACTTCATTGACGAAGAAAAATGGAAATATGAACAGGGGAGGAAGGTGAAGAAAGCGCAGTATAAGAAAGAGCGCTTTCTGAAGAAAAACTTCTTGAAGCTTTCACCTAAAGAACTTGTTGCTCTACAATCAGAGATCAAGAAACTGAGTGATGAATTTGATCGCTACTATGCTGACTGGCTTGGAGCCAAAGTCAGATTTGTAAAGATAACTGAAAAGTTTACTACCAATGTTGCTGCCCCTACGCAACAAGAAATTCCTCAGGCTGAAGCATCTGCTCAGCCTACTGAAGAAAATGCCAGCACTGCTGATGATACTCAGGTTGCTGAAGAAAATGCTAGTACTAGGGCTGATGACTGCATTCTAGCCGCTGATGAAACTGCCAGGGCAACCACTAGTGTTGCGCCTGAAGAAATTGCCAGGCCAGCTGAAGCTTCAACCGTTGTGCCTGAAGAAATTGCTTATACTAGGGCAACTGCATCAGTTGTGTCTGAAGAAACAGAACCAATTTCCTCTGCTCCTTCTGCACCTGCACCAAGTCCAATTCTTCCTTCTCCATCAGAAGCGAAGAAGACCAAGGCTACAGAGCGTGCAGCTATGAAGAAAAGGAAAGCATCAACTTCATCAGACTCTTCAGCTCCGAAGAAGATGAAGAAATTGACCAGCTCATTTGAAAATCCTACTGATGTTGTTCTAGTCTCAAGCATGCCATCAAAGGAACTTGTTCCTTTTGATGAAGAATACGTGATCCCAAGCGGATCCGATGAAGACATTCCTTCTGCTGCTTCCTCAGAGCAGTTGGATGAAGAAATTGAAGTGGATGCAACCCCTTAAACCCCTGTTGTTTCATCGCCCATGCCTCAGTTACTACTGAAGAGGCCGGCGTTGAAGAAATGAGTGGAGAAGATGAGGATGTGGACATTGGGTGCACAATGCCAGTTCTGAATGATGACTTTTGGGAAAGTCAGCACCCCAATTCTCTGTTGTTCACTCCTCTGCAACAAATTCCTCAATCCCTAGTGACTACTGAAGTTCAAATGGGTTCTGAAAAACCACACCCCACTCCGTCCATCCTTGAAGAGATTCCAGCCACTAGCGCTGATGACATTGCTGCTGAAGAATTGAAGTCCCAGGCTGCCACTGAAGAAGAAACTGAAATTCCTCAGCCTGCGGAACCTGAGATCGCGACTCCTGAGGTTGTGATGCAATTGACTGACACTCCTCACCCCAAGCCAAAGGATCCTTTCTCTAAGAAGCAAAAATTCAAGGCTGATGACTTCTTCCACGAGCATGTTTTCTTCACAGATTACAACCCCTATGACTCTGCTCGCCTTAGAAGGAAGCGCTTCTAGACTGCTAGCCAAGCAAACTTGTATTCTTTGTTGCTTTTCAATAAAGACAAAATCTTTGACCATGAGCATATTCCTCACGTGGACATGGAATCACTGCCCTGCTTCGCGCCAGTCCTCAGTGTTCTTCATGACGCTGGGCTAATTAACTTTTGCGCGGATATTGTTGATTAGAATGAAGAGCTAATTCTTCAGTTCTATGCGACGATGCACATCAAAGGAGAAGCTGGAGATGTGAACACTTAGGTATTGGACTGGATGACAGAGAACACACATTTCAAAGCACCAGCCTCTGAATTACTTCATGCCCTGCATGTCAGTCCTCCCCTTGAAGGCGCTCGTTGCATCTATCATGAACCTGAACTCACTGCTCACTACATGCAAGTGTTGATGAAGCCGCTGAAGCCCGGCCAAGCTCCAAGGACCAAATTCCTCATGAAGGAATTGTTGTTTGTGCCTAGAACTGTCTATCGCATTCTGACAAACACATTGAGTCCAATCAAAGGCCACGATTCAAATGATGAAGAAGTTGTTGGCATCATGAAGAATCTGCTATTCAATATCATACATGGCATTCCTATCAACTACCATGATTTCTTCATGAGGACTCTGGCAAATGTTGCCCTCTCTCCATTTGATTTGAAGCCTTATGCTCCTTGGATTATGAGATTCCTCAGAACTAGGTCTTCACTCAACTACAAGGCTGATTTTCAGAATCATGTCAGTTACTTGCCCCCCATTGAAGTCCTCAAGAGGACATTTTCCTCATCTGATGAAAAGGGCAAGGCTACTGCAATTATTGATGAAGGCATTCGTCCATTGGATGGTCTATTCTGAAAAGTTGCATCCTACTCCACCAATGATGACTCTACCACTCATGACTCTACCGCAAATGCATCAAAGCAAAATCCTCAAGGCACAGCTCCAAGGGTGATGACTGATCGTGAGCTTCTCCTCAGTCTTCACCAGAAGATCGATCGCAACCACAAATGGGTTAAGCGTCAGTATGGTTCTATTCTTCACAACATGACTGCCACACACAATGTAGTGAAGAAAAACCATTACTACCTCCATGAAGTCTTCGGTCACACCTGGGTTGTTTTGTCACATCTGTATGGTGAAGATGATCTGAAGCAAATGGGTTTCAAGCAGGACTTTGAATGGTCTCAGCCGCCACCGGCGAACAAATTCAAGAAGACTAAAGTTCCTTCCTTGGTAGCCAGCTCATATTCTTCATCACGCGCGATAGATGAACATGAAGACTTGGACGACACTGCAGCAGGCCCTACTTCAACAACCGACCCCAACAATGCTGGCGCTCCTTCATCGACTTAGTGATGATATTCTTCAGGGGCGTTAGTCCTCATTTTTCGTCCCTTTTGGTCATTTGATGACAAAGGGGGAGAAAATTGAGTTAGTCTTCAAGCGAGTCTACTTATATGGGTGTTTTTTTTCTAAGTTACAACTCTTGTTCTTTTGAAGACTTTGCTGGATTGAGTTGTAAACTTAAACCCGATGGTGGTCTGATACTTTTGTTGTGTTCTTCTGCATGCTTATTCCTCATATATGTTAATGCACGCATGCTGAATTACTTCAGTCACCATATTTCATCATGCATTTCAAATTCTTCATATTATTTGTTAAATGCGTGTCTGGATTACAGGATATAGGGGAGATCTCCATGATTCTACTCTTCAAGTGTGCATTGCTTCAAAAGCTAATTCCTCACTATGCACATCTTCAGGGGGTGTTCTTCTATATCTTGCAATCAAATTCCTCAATCTCAGTATTTACACTTCATATGTTTATCCCCGTTGTAAACTTAACCTATATTGTCATCAATCACTAAAAAGGGGGAGATTGTAAGTGCATCTAGTGCCCCTTAGTGATTTTGGTGTATTGAAGACTTATAGGTTAAGGGACTGATGTGTTTGTGAGTGTACACAGGTCTATAAGTCTATGAGGAATTTGATATTTACAGAGAAAGTTGACCCCTGAAAATGAAGTTCTTTGAATGAAGACTTTGGATTTCTGAAGACTTTCTGAAGACTTTAAAGTGAAGAAATTGGTGTGATCCTGAAGACTTGGTATTCATTCGAGGAACATGAAGCGTGAAGAATTTTGTTTTCATAGTTTCATTTTCTCTTTCTTGAGTCATAGGAAACACCATACTGTTAAAGGGGGTCAAGGAAATACTAAGGAAAAATTTCCAAGTGATGCTCAACTCAAAATCCTACACCTACCAATCCTTTCAAGTGAAGCCATTGGAAATCTCATACAGTTCAGTCAAATTTCTTCAGTGATAGAGACGAAGCTCTTCTGGTCTCTGAGGAATATGTTCTGACTAAGGAGTTAGGGATTCGCCAGTGCGAATTGCCTACAAGTGAGGAACATGATAGCCTTGAGGAATTTGTTAGTCAAATTTCCGACCGTTGCTGTGCTACGCGCCAGCTGTCCCAAAATATCCTTCCACCTAACGGTCATATCATTGAAGGGCATTTATGTCTTATCATGTTGGGCTGCTCCCTAGGCTATAAATAGCTGCCCCCTACAACCACTAGCTGGTTGGCTGCTCCGAGAGAAACTGACACTTGTCATTTGAGAGCATCCCATCCTCCGAGGACTTTGAGCGAAAATCATCAAGTGAGGAAAACCCAAACACAAACACCTTCAAACCCAAAGTGATTGAGCATCACTGAAGAGATTGATCATGCGTGGATCCGACGCTTGTTACCTTTGAAGACTGTGCATCTTCCAGACGGTTAGGCGTCATGGTCTAGAGAATCCAAGAGGAAATTATGGATCGCCGAGTGACCGAGTTTGTGAAGGTTTGAAAGTCACCTGAAGACTTACCACGAGTGATTGGGCGAGGTCTGTGTGACCTTAGCTCAAGGGAATACAGTGAGGACTAAGTGTCCTGAGCTGCGTGTTCAGGACTGTGTGTCCTCAGGTTTAAATACCTAACCGCCTAACTAGACGTACAACTGTCACAGCAGTTGGAACTGGTCTACCAAATCATTGTCTTCACCGAGCTAACCGGTTCCATTTCCTCAACCCTTCCATTTCCACATTTATGTGTTGTGTGCTTGTTCATATCTGTTTGAAGACTTTGACTGAAGACTTTCTCTATTTCCTCAGCTCAATTTCTTCAGTATGTTTGTCTTCATTCTATTTATCATGTGTTTACGCTTTCGGTACTCTGTGCTTGTTTTCATTTCATCATGAAGTCCATGCTCATGCCCTGTTCTATTTACTTCTGAGTACTTATTCCGCTGCAAGTAGTTATTCTCTTAGGAATTTCCCCACCCTGAAATTCCTCAGTGAAGAATTCATAAAAATCTCCTATTCACCCCCCTCTAGTGGACTTAATGTGCTTTCAATGACGACGGCAATGGATCCCCCTCTCAAGAGCCCAGAATAGTCTCCAGATCAGCCCTCCCGATGAAGAACAGGAGGTGCCGGCGACTCCGTGTCGTAAAACTTGATGATTCCTTATCTCTTTTTTTCTCGCAAAGACGGTGCTTATGGACTTGGAGGTAGGGCAAACGGAGGTTTACGGGGCCCACAAGCTCACCGGGCACCCCCGTAGGGGGCGCACCCCTGAGCTTGTTGCTCATAGGTGGCCCCCTCTGGTAACTCTTTGTGCCAGTATATTTTATTAATTCCAAAATAATTCTTCGTATAATTTCATCCAATTCCGGGAACTTTTTATTTCCGCTCACAAAAAAACACCCAAGTATTTATGCTAAAAAATGCGTCAGTCCGGGTTAGTTTCATTCAAATCATATAAATTAGAGTAAAAAACAAGAGCAAAAGTGTTTGAAAAAGTAGATACGTTGGAGATGTATCAGTGACATCTCAAGGAGAATGGGGTGAGCCCTCATGGTGTTGGTGTGCCTTCGTGGTAACACCCACCCCTCCAACCATGACTAGCTTCCATCCAAGTGAACATCGAGATACATCCTCGTCGTGATAGTTTTGGTTACCCTAACCCTAGCCCTCACTTGTGGTTTACTTTGGTCACTTGCACTTGCTATCATATTGTGTCATTTTCTCACCATATTATTACTAACATCTATTGCTAGAATAATTGACTCATGTTAGAAATTGTTAGGCTCACATTTATATTCGTCACTTGCCTAAAATTGCTAATAAGTAATTAAAATTTGTAATCGTACATATTCACCCCCACGCATCTAGGTCCATCTCATCCTTTCACCATGCCAATATAAATTTTCAAATAACAAATATATATGACATAAATATATCCTTTTCTCCAAGCTCCCTAGGAATAGGGAGCTAGGGTTGATAGGGGCTCCGTGTGTACCAGTTGTTCCTCGCATGGGCCTGCATGTTAGTTATTCAGGTCATATCTTGCTAAAACGTTTAATAAATTACCATTTTTATGTGCTCTATTATATAGATGTGAGAATCTTGCAATCGCGGTGTAGCTCACAATTGTGGTTTTAACATATTATTTGGTGACACCACACTTTGAATTCATGATCTAGTTACCTAATCATGATAATATTACACTCTAGATCCATCTATCATATTATTTATTTTATTCATATACTCTAAAGGGATTTACCAAGTTTTGTGAATATTTAAGAAACTATGAAGAAATACCATAAAATACACACTAACGGTTGTATGTTGAGTAATGCTATAATTTTGTTTTCTTTGATTTACAGTCAATTTTATCTTAATAAAATATTATCTCAAACAATATTTAAAAATATAAAAGACCAACAAAACATAGTTAGCATTTTGGTCAAGAAAATTTATTTCCAAAGATCAGTACTAGAGTTGAATGATAGATATGTAACTTATCATATATGCATAGTTATATTCGTTCCATAAGTTAGGCTTAAAAATATTATTTAAAATGTGGTGAAAATATATATATGGAAGTAATACTTTCGGTGCTATGTAAAGAGGTTTAGTATAATGAATATAGATTGATTCCTGCTCTAATGCCTCAACATCACGACTGGCGCTGATGCCGGAGAAGGTCTGATGCGGTAAACTATTAAATAGGCGATCCCCCTAGACGAAGGAAGAGCCATCCCCACGATGTTTGACGCATGTATATAAACAAAGAGCTCACGATGCACCCAATGTGTGGTGTGCACATGTAGGAGAACAAAGATCCTCAGTCGACTGAAACACAAACGGTGTGTACTAACAAGTTGTCCACGTCGACCCATTAGTGAAGGAGTCGACAGATTGTCCCCATGACAGTTGGCCAGTTGGCCCAGAACATTGTTCCTCAATGTTGTGATCTAAAACTCCAGATACCGAGAATCCAGTACATTGTTGCCTGGAATCGTCGTGAAGTTGTCCACAAACATACGCGGACAATCGTGTTGGGACACCGACATCCCCGAGAAGAGCCCAAACATGGTGACGGTAATGACGACCATAGCGAGCAATGCGAGAACTGGGATGTGTCGGTGGCCAGCGGCATACCATATGAAGGTGTACATGTCGTACAACTCGACGAGGACGCCAACACTATTCACTGACATCACCGGGATGTTCGGTATCTCGTTGATGGTAGAGATGTCGTAGATCAACAACATTGCTCAGTTGAACATGACGGTCATGTAGGAGTATGACTCTGTATATCCAATAGAATAGAAGATGTAAATGTATACATAACTAACTTTCACATCACCAAGACCTAAAAACGCTCCTTCGACGGATGACGTAGATGTAAAATAATCACATCATTTCTTTCAAGTGATGCAAAATACAACACTTGCAGATGAAAATTTGCATCAAAAGCCGCCTCATGATGTAAAATCTGCACCCGCGCGCCAACCGTCAATAGCTAGTTCCTTTCTTCACCACCATCGCGCGACCACCTCCTCTCCTCCCACCGCACAACCGTTGTTGTGCCACCCGCCCACCACACCGCCCTACCGTCAAATCCGGAATGTCCACCGCCCTCGCCACCGTTTCCACTGCATCTCCAACACCCCTCGCCTTCAAATCAGTCGGCCGCTTTTCGGCCATCGTGCCGCCGCCCGATTTGAACTCCAACATCGCCCGGCCGGCCTCCCGCCTCCGCCCACCAACCGTCGCCTCACTCGCCACTGCCATGTCGCCGAAGAGACTCGAAGAGCAAGACCGGCTTCTTCGGATGCGGGCGAAGCCTTCAGGAACTACGATGTCGAGTTTCACTGTGACGACTATAGCTACTGGATCGACACCTTCGAGTACTCGGAGGTGGCCATGTGTGCGTACGGCATCGCAGCTTGGTGTTTCGGCCGGCCAAGGCACGAGATGAATTTTCCGAAGATCGAAACCCAAGCGGATATCAGAGTTCATCAGGCCGAACAATGTCAAGATTCTATGAATGGAGGAGAGAAGAAGAAGTCGGCGATTCTCGTTGCTCTCGGTGATAGCGACGACGTGGCGATAGCGAGGTTTGCGAGTGAGCATCCGGAGTATGTCCACGCCGAGCGCGAGTCCTTCTGGAAGCGCAAGGTTGAGCAGAAGAACCAGGGAGTTGAAGAAGGAGGAGGAAGCCGGCTCCTCGATGGTGATCCCCGTCGAGTCTGACTCGCCGAAATGGCCTGACTCCGAGGAGGAGGACGACGAGTGCGATGACCCAACAAGCAGGAGTTCTGGGAGCAGTTCAAGAGCGGCGACAAGTAGACTAATGGAGATGCTCTCAGGAACATCGGTCTGCTTCACGGTACACATGCACAAATCTTTCTCTAATAATAAAGCACGGATTGACTTTGTCGGGTTCACCGTCACAATACGCTTTCTTCTTATGTCATAATACGCATTTACAATTTTTATAGACAAAATCATAATATAAACGAGGTGGTACTAATTACTTGGTGTCTATAATTGATCCCAACACACTTAAAACTTCCGTTCGTTCACGGGCTCGGGCCGTCGCTGCCTATTGGGCCTGCGCAAGCAGTTTTGGAAGGAATCAGATTGTATCGTATTCGGCGCCTTCCCCAGGCGCCTCCATATATGACCAGCCCTCGCCGCTTGTCGATTCCGCACTCGCCCGTCCCCAAAAAATCCCCAACCGCAGGCACCCCTGGCTCTGGCGCGATTTCGAAGCCTCCTCTGGTCTTGAAGATTGGAAGGCCGCCGATCTACCGGCTCTGCTGCTGCTGCAAATCGAACCCAGATCCACGCACCCCTTGAGCTCCTCCAGGTAGTCGTCCGTCAGGCTCCTTGGCACGCCCCACCCCAGAATCCCTGGCGCCCGCTCCGGCGCCGTCTGGGGCCCCGTCTTCCCCGGCGAGCACCACCGGTCACGCCCTCCGTGGCCATGCTGCCTCCCACTGCGCATCGCACCATACCTCCTCTGCCCCGGGGCTGCTCTTGACCCAGCGGTTACGGCTGCGTCGGTGGGTAGGCGGGGGCGTCCGCGGATGCCGGGTGCAAGGAGAATAAGGACAAGGAGCCCGCCGTGGCCGCTGGCGTGGCGGTTGTGGAGCAGGGGTGCGGGAATCCCGACGAAGAAGGGGCCATGGCCGCCGCGGAACTCCTCCTAGCAGTGCATGGGCGTGTGCCCGCCATGGCCCCGCCGTCGGGCTCCCGGAAGCGCGCAGATGAGTAGAAGCCCTCCGCCATGGCCAGTGAAATGCGGGGGAGCGAGGAGGATTCGGCGGCACGCGCGGGTACGGGGATCTCCCGGCGGTGGTGAGTGCAGGCGGCAGTTCTGGAAATCGGGATGGGGGAGTTTTCCGGAAGGAAGGAAGAGATTCGCTACCAACGAGGGCGCTGATCTCTACTACCAAAGCCGACGTGTTACTTCTAAAAAACCGCCCACGTGTTAGCTAGCGGGCACGCGTGTTGAGTTTTCAACACTTAGACGTGTTAGCTAGCGAGGGTGTCACCAAATCTCTCCGAGACGTGTTAGCGCACATATGTGTTTATTTTCTTACTGAATTTGATTCTATGCTACATATTTTTATTTTAAGGTTTAAATTAACTCTGTTTATGTCTTATTCGCAAAAAAAAAATCTTGTTCTCTCCCTCACGAACTCATACCGACTATGTGGAGGCGAAAACTAAAAAGGAAACAAGCATCATATATACATGGATAAGGATTAGACAATGTCTGACAAAGGCTTATATGCTCGCACTTTCAATAAAGCTAGAAAAAAGGAAATTATGATTAGCCCTGAATTGAGGTACAACAGACTAAGTAAAACAAGAAGTTAGAATGTCTATACGACAGGACATCGCGGTGTTAACACATCGTGCATGCCTGGACGTCGGACGAAGTATACTATATTTTTATTATCCGATGTGGATAACTCAATAGAAGCATTGCGTGTGCGGTATTATTATTTTTACCATTATGGTAATCTAAAGATAAGGTTGTTCATCCGATTTAGTTGACTAGGATTCACTTCCCAAGTTTCGAACTAGTGCCCCAAGGACTTCTATCGTTAATTGATTCATCATTTTTGTTATCATCAAACTTATCATCTATCTGTCTAGCCTGATTAATGATAATTGACGTTTGCTTTACAGCGAAGCACGTCAACTCTTTTTTCTCCCATTGCAACGCACGGGCATGTTTGCTAGTCTATACCTAATGGGGGTATTGCTTCTGGTGGTACATCATGGAAATTGCCTCCAAAGTTGCAAAATATTACCCACCAATGTCAAGTGATTAAAAAACGTTTCACACAGGCAATCCCCTGCCTGGGCCGGCCCATGCAGTAGGGACCTCCTATACTATACTTTGCGCACTGGGAGCATCGCACCCGTTTGGGCCGGCCCATGTCCGGATGGCCTGTTTTTAAAATTTTCATTTTTCATTTTTTTTCGTTTCATTTTTCCTACTTTAAATAATTTGAGACTTCAAATATGTTCCAAAAATTAAAAAAAGAATTTTTAAATAAATAATTTAATAAATCATAAAATATTTTTTTGATTCAAAAAATGTTCACTATTTTCTAAAAAATGTTTTTTATTCAAAAAATAAATTTTTAGGAAATCAAAAAATGTTCATGATTTTTGAAAAAGTTCATGTATTAAAAAATGTTAATGAAATTGAACAAAATGTTGCCAATTCAAAAAATGATCATGAAAGGAAAAATATCCCAAAAATTCAAAAACAACGTGACATACAAAATAGTTTATTCATTCATAAAATGTTCGTTGATTCAAAAAGTGATCATGCATTTCAAATAATGTCCGTTTATATCAAAAAGTTTTTCATTAAATCAAAATAATGTTCATGAATTTAAAAAATAGTACCACCAATTTCCAAAAAAATGTTCGCCGATTCAAGAAATTTGTTTTAAAAATGTTCACAATTTTTTTAAAAAAACAAATATTATAAAATGTTCATGAATTCAAAAAATGTTCATGAATTCAAAAAATGTTCTCGATTTCAGTAAAATGTTCGAAAATTTGTAGAAGTGTTCACACCCTTGTACATTTCGTTTTTTCCCCTTCTAATATATCGACATGCAAGGTTTTTTCGTGTTTGCAAAAATAAATAAAAACGAAGAGTGTAGTTCAGTGGTGTTCTTATTTAGAATTTCAACACATTCGCCATAAATAGCCTACAAAATACAAACACTCTACATGACGGAGCATCCATTGGGGTTGTCGTGACTGAGGAAGTCAACAGGGTGCGAGCAATGCAAGAAGGACGTGTCCTGGTACCCTCTGAGCTCAGAGTACGTACTGTATGACCCACAGCCACCATCGTAGCCATGACCGTAATAACCACCACCGCCACCGTAGCCGTGCCCGTGGCCATAACCGTAACCACCACCACCACCGCACGGCGAGAAGCTGTCGCCGCCGCAGCGGTGCGACGGGTGCGAGTAGTCGGCGAAGTGCGGGTGCGTGCAGGGGAGGAAGTAGGGGGCCACCACCTCCTTGATCTTCTCTATAACCTCTGCAACCTCTTCGACCACCTTCTCGACCACCTCCTCTTTCTTCTTCTTCACCACGACCGTCTCCTCCACGATGCGCACCGTCGTCTCCACCTTGTCGATGACGCAGTGCTTGCGCGTCCTCTGGTAGATGTACTTGGTCAGCTTCTTCTCCTCGATGACGCCTTCAATGACACAAGTGTTCTTGCCCAAGTCCGTCTTGGCAGCGTAAATATCTGCATTAGTCGATAATTAATTAGCATGTGCACGTATCAATATAGATGCAAGATCACCCGCAAAAAAAACATAGATACAGGACGAATTTGTGAGAGGGGAAATTACGCTTGTGCTCAAGTAGGATCTCTCTGACCATGACTGCGCAGTCCGGACAGTGCAAGGGAACCTTCACGGTTATGATCTTGATCTCCTGCATTATGAAACGGGAAAAGGGATGAATGGTGCACATAAACGAAACGCATTTACAACTTACAAGGTGGTTTTCACTTTTCAGATAGAGAGATTGTCTGTTTAATTACCTCTTTCGTGCTCTTGACCTCGGTGATTATCTCCTTAGGGGGAGGTGGGGGAGGTATGTACTCGACGTTCCTCCTGCATCCCTTGGACACCTTCACCCTGAGCTTCTCCTCGTCGAACCCGACGCCCCTCACCGTCACCTTCCCTGACCCCGCGTCCAGTTTCACCTCCTGAACCCCTGCAGCACACCACGCACGCCCCCAGCCCGCCGGTGTCAGTCAGTATGCTATGCTATAAAAACAGAAACTGAGAAGCACGTACCGTGGAACTCGGTGAACTGCGTCTCGATGTCGCGAGCGCATTGCCCGCAGTGGACGTGCACCTTGTACACGGCCGTCTTCAGCTCCACCACCTTGGTCTCCTCGACCTTGGTTTCTCCCCCCATGGCGACTCTATCCCTCAGCCGGTGCTACTACGGAGTGCTAGCTAGGCAATGCACTAAAAAGAGTGGATGCTGCGATGCATAACGCATTCAAGGGGTTAATGTGCGCGGCTCCAGGAGTAGGCTTCAGGTGTGAGGTGGGTGCGTGTGCACGCAGGGTGTGTGTTTGTTGGAGAGTTGTTGGAGGTGGTTCGCGTCACTTGTTTTCTTGTTTTGCTTTTTTGAGTCGGGGTTCACATCCCTTGTTGATGGTTGAGAAAAAACGGCTCGGAGGATCGGGATCGATCCACTTCGCATGCACTTCGAGCGTGGAGGTATGTGTTCGTCCGGGACGTGAGTGACGACGTGCCGTGGGTTTTGTCAATCCAAACTCGTGGTTCGCCAAGAATGTTTCCCCCAAGTGGTTGGGCTGTCGTGTGATCGACCGCGCGCGCGCGCTTCACGGCGGGTCAACTTTTAGCACAAGCTAATTGATTAGTGTACACTTCGCCTACGTCGACGTGCCATCGTCTGCTGGTTAAAGTATTCATGATTGACCTACCAAGGCGAAAACGTTGACGGCTCCAAGTCGACGCTGCGATCAGCGGTGTTTTTTTTATAACAGCGGACGGCAAAGTTCTATGCTGACGGCAACCATCGGCGAAAGTAGAAGTCGGGCCGGATAAAAACAGAGAAAACTCAAAATGTAGATTATCAAAATGTTCTTTTTTCAGACCATGCATGTGAACATTGTAAAGAAGAAGAAAGCCAGAAAGGGTCGAAATCCAAGTCAACATCAGTACTAAGCATGGAGGCACGATAACGTCCATGCTAGCACGGGCTCTCCTCCTCCTCCTCAGGAAAAACCTTCTTTCTCCTCCCGCCGGCGTCGGTCTACCTCGCATCAAATGGCCTTTGGGCTATGGAGGTGCGGAGGATCTCAGCCCCTCACCGGCAGGAGGGACTCCGATGTCATTTTTGTTAGGTTCGGCGTCTTGGTTGGAGTTGTGTACTGGTAGTGATGTCTCTCGGTAAGAATAATGTTTCCCACGTCTGATTTCCGTCCCCCACTGAATTCAAATAATATCTTCCACGTCTGATCTCCGTCCCGATGGTGCGTTCGGCATCGTCGGAGGACATGTAAAGGTGTGTCACCGTCGGATCACACGGTACCTATTTGGATCCAGTTTTCGTTCGTCTTTGTTCGTGTGATTACAGGTTTGATCTTTTTGATCTACGACTCAATTCATCGGCAATGGTTGTTGTTCCGGTGCTCTGTTCTTTTGGGGCCTTAATATAACGACTTCCCAACCGTCTACTATAACAATGTTTGTCCGGCTCAGGTAAGGGAAGGGCGATGATGGCGGCGCGCTTTTGGCTCGCTTCAATGTTTGTAGTCATCGCTAGATGGCCATGAACCTAATCATAATTTTTATTACATCTAGTTTTCTTTGGACTGCCATGATTAATTATGAATAGATCGGCAAATTCTCTAGTAAAAAATTCAAGTCAACAATGAGTACACAAGCGCTGACGACCGGAAACAAAAACGACTATGCAATCTAAGAGCCAGCCCAAGGAAACAAGAAACAAAAATAGACAAGAAAGAACATGCCCACTAAGAGCATCTACAGCCACAGTCACCTAATTTGACCTCCTATACGCCCGCGAACGCGTCTGGACGCGTCCGTTGAAGGTGACCGGGCGCACCTCATTTCTTCTGTTCCACAGCTGCATCCCTCCTATGGTGTACCCCAAATTCATACAAAACCATGCAAACGATGTTCCTACGTACTTGAGCGTATAACGTAGCAATCCGGCATAGAACATAGTCCGATACAAAAGATGTGGGCCGAGTTCATCACTTAACAATACTAAAAATCAACTAAAACCGGCAGGGGAGGGGATTTCACAATTCTCTCCATGTTGGACGCTTCCCTTAGGGTCTCGGCGGCTGGACTCGGCGTAGGCGTCAGCTGCTACGGGCGCGTTGTTGTCGTCGTCGCTATCTGAAGCGGAGGAGGATGAGGACAAGGTGATGATGCATGCCATGCGACGGGCTTCGCGAAACTGCTCCTCCCGGAGCCGTGCTACTCCCTCCGCCGTTCTCGCCTGCTGCCTCGCCAACCGCTCCGACTCCTCCAGCGCCACGCGGAGCGTCTTCGCATCTTTGCGGCGACGATGTCAGGCGTCCGTCTCCGCGGATATGTACGAGCGGCGGATGGCGGTGCGGAGGTCCTCGTCGTCGTTGCTGGCCTGGGGAAGTGGTTGTGGCACGGATCTGCTCGATCCTCCGTTGGATTCGTGGCTGAGCCGCCTCTGCTGCATGCTTCTTTGTGAGCGGATACGCGTGGCCCACGGACTTCGGTTGCGGTTCCGCCAGCAACAACACCCAGCAGCGCCCCGGAGGGGCGGGTGCGGGCGGTGATGGGTGCCGCCTGGCAGGGGCCGGAACCCACCCGGCCAGCCGCCGACACCCCGAAAGAGGAGTTGCCGCCCCGATTCAGCAGCGAGTGGTGGAGGGCAATGCAGAGCGTTAACTCCTCCTCGTTGGGCGCGGACGAGCCATCAGAATCCCCGGCGGCCTTGAGCCACTCCAGTAGGTTGGATTTACTCTCGGACATGGTGGGCAGGGGAAGACGAAGTGGATTTGGGGGAGAAGTGGAGAGGTCGAGAGAGTACAAACTGACTTTAACTAGAGTTTGCTCGTCGGACGTCATATATATGTGGGGGCTGGAATGGGGTCATTGCGGGCCATAGCGGACCAGGCCGACATGGCGAGCATGCCCAGGTGCACCCGGGCGCCCCCATATCCGCCCCCATATTTGGGCTGGATATGAGGGGTGCCGGTTAGCCCGGGCGTTTGCGGCCCGTTTGAAACGCCCGCCTAGGTCATTTTTTTGTGACTGGGCGAGCCGCTCGGGCGTTTGAGGAGAGTTTGGGGCTCTCGGTTGTAGATGCTCTAAGGGCATCTCCAATGTCGTCTCCTAAAATGGACACAGTATCTATCGTAGACTGGTTCGGACTCGTCTGTGGATATGGATACAGGAGGAGGTGTTCATCCAACCACATCCCCTAAATGTCCATTGATGATGGCTTGAAGCTATGTCGGTATTTCTCCAAAGAGGAAGGGATGATGCAGCACAGCGGCGGTAGGTATTTCCCTCATATATGAAATCAAGTTTATCGAACCAGTAGGAGGACCAAGCAACAACACGTAAACATCACCAGCACACAAATAACAAATACTCGCAACCCGAGGTGTAAAAGAGGTTGTCAATTCCATTCGGGTAAAGGTGCCACAAATTAGCAAACGGACGTGAGAGAGTTGTAAATATTGATAGATCGAACGCCAAATAAAATAAATTGCAGCAAGGTATTTTTGTAATTTTGGGTTTAATAGATCTGAAAATAAAAGTAAAGGAAAATAGATCGCAAAGGCAAATAATATGAGAAAGAGACCCGGGGGCCGTAGGATTCACTAGTGGCTTCTCTCGAGAAAAATAGCAAATGGCGGGTGAACAAATTACTATTGGGATATTGATAGAACTTCAAATACTCATGACGATATCCAGGCAATGATCATTATATAGGCATCCCGTCCAAGATTAATAGACCGACTCCTGCCTGCATCTACTACTATTACTCCATACATCGACCGCTATCCAGCATGCATCTAGTGTATTAAGTTCATGAAGAAACAGAGTAATGCAATAAGAACGATGGCCTGATGTAGACAAGATCTATTTATGTAGAAATATACCCCGTCGTTTTATCCTTAGTAGCAATGATACATACATATCGATTCCCCTTCTGTCACTGGGATCAAGCACCGTAAGATCGAACCCACTACAAAGCATATCTTCCTATTGCAAGATAAATAGATCAAGTTGGCCAAACAAAACCCAATATATCGAAGAAGAAATACGAGGCTATAAGCAATCATGCATATAAAAGATCAAAGAAACTCAAATAATTTTCATGGATAAAAAGAGATAGATTTGATCATAAACACAAAGTTCATCGAATCCCAACAAACACACCGCAAAAGAGTTACATCATATGGATCTCCAAGAGACCATTGTATTGAGAATCAAACGAGAGAGAGGAACCCATCTAGCTACTAACTACAGACCCGAAAGTCTACAAAGAACTACTCATGCATATCGCAGAGGCACCAATGGAAGTGGTGAACCCCTCCGTGATGGTGTCTAGATTGGATCTGGTGGTTCTGGACACTGAGGCGGCTAGAATTAACTTTCATCGACTCCCCTAGGGTTCCTGAATATTGGGGTATTTATAGAGCAAAGAGGCGGTCCGGGGGCACACGAGGTGGGCACAACCCTACAGGGCGCGCCTGGGCCCCCAGGCGCGCCCTGGTGGGTTGTGCTCCCCTTGGAGCACCCCCCCCCAGGCGCTTCTTCGGCCCATTGGGTGTCTTCTGGTCCAAAAAAATCTACAAAAAGTTTCGCTGCATTTGGACTCTGTTTAGTATTGATTATCTGCGATGTAAAAAACGTGCAAAAAACAGCAACTGGCACTTGGCACTATGTCAATAGATTAGTACAAAAAATGATATAAAATGACTATAAAATGGTTATAAAACATCCTAGGTTGACAATATAACAGCATGGAACAATAAAAAATTATAGATACGTTGGAGACGTATCAGCATCCACAAGGTTAATTCCAGCTCGTCTCGAGTAGGTAATTGATAAAAATAGAATTTTTGATGTGGAATGCTGCGTAACATGTCATGTCATATTCTTTTCTTTATAGCATGGACATTTGGACTTTTATATTGTTCGAAGCAATAGTCTAGTTTTGACATGATAACTTAAATGCTCAAGCATATAAACAAGCAACCATGTCTTTTGATATGTCTCCAGCGTATCTATAATTTTTGGTTGCTCCATACTATTATATTATCTATTGTGGATGTTAATGGGCTTTATTTTACACTTTTACATCATTTTTGAGACTAACCTATTAACCGGAGGCCCAGCCCAAATTGTTGTTTTTTTGCCTATTTTAGAGTTTCGCCGAAAAGGAATATCAAACAGAGTCCAAACAGAATGAAACCTTCGGGAACGTGATTTTCTCAACAAACGTGATCCAGGAGACTCGGAGTGGGCGTCAAGAAACAATCGAGGAGGCCACGAGGCAGGGGGGCGCGCCTACCCCCCCTGGGCGCGCCCTCCACCCTCATGGGCCCCTCGTTGCTCCATCGACGTACTTCTTCCTCCTATATATATCCACGCCCCCCCCCCCCAAAACATCTAGGAGCACCACGAAAACCTAATTCCACCGCCACAACCTTCTGTACCCAAGAGATCCCATCTTGGGCCCTTTTCCGGAGCTCCGCCGGAGGGGGCATTGATCACGGAGGGCCTCTACATCAACTCCATGGACTCTCCGGTGATGTGTGAGTAGTTTACTTCAGACCTTCAGGTCCATAGTTATTAGCTAGCTGGCTTCTTCTCTCTCTTTGGATCTCAATACAAAGTTCTCCTCGATTTTCTTGGAGATCTATTCGATGTAATCTTCTTTTGCGGTGTGTTTGTCGAGATCCGATGAATTGCCGGTGTATGATCCAGTTTATCTATGAACAATATTTGATTCTCCTCTGAATTCTTTTATGTATGATTGGTTTATCTTTGCAAGTCTCTTCGAATTATCAGTTTGGTTTGGCCTACTAGATTGATCTTTCTTGCAATGGGAGAAGTGCTTAGCTTTGGGTTCAATCTTGCGGTGCTCGATCCCAGTGATAGAAAGGGAAACGACACGTATTGTATTGTTGCCATCGAGGATAAAAATATGGGGTTTATATCATATTGCATGAGGTTATCCCTCTACATCATGTCATCTTACTTAAAGCATTACTCTGTTCTTATGAACTTAATACTCTAGATGCATGCTGGATAACGGTCGATATGTGGAGTAACAGTAGTAGATGCAGAATCGTTTCGGTCTACTTGTCGCGGACGTGATGCCTATATACATGATCATACCTAGATATTCTCGTAACTATGCTCAATTCTATCAATTGCTCGACAGTAATTCGTTTACCCACCGCAATACTTATGCTCTTAAGAGAAGCCACTAGTGAAACCTATGGACCCCGGGTCTATCTTCCATCATACTCCCTCCGTTTTTATTTACTCTGCATATTAGAGTTGACTGAAGTCAAACTTCATAAAGTTTGACCAAGTTTATAGAAAACAATATAGACATTTATCATAATAAATCTATACGATGTGAAAGTACATTTAATAATAAATCTAATGTTGTTGGTTTGTTATTGTATATCTTAATATTTTTGTATATAAACTTGGTCAAAGTTTGTAAAGCTTGACTTTGACCAAAGCTAATATGCGAACTAAATAAAAACGGAGGGAGTATTAATCTTTCATCACTTAGCTATTTCTATTGCCGTTTATTTTACTTTGCATCTTTATTTCTCTTTATCATAAAAATACCAAAAATATTATCTTATCATATCTATCAGATCTCACTCTCGTGAGTGACCGTGAAGGGATTGACAACCCCTTTATCGCGTTGGTTGCGAGGTTCTTATTTGTTTGTGTAGGTGCGTGGGACTCGAGCGTGATCTCCTAGTGGATTGATACATTGGTTCTCAAAAACTAAGGGAAATACTTACGCTACTTTATTGCATCACCCTTTCCTCTTCAAGGGAAAACCAACGCAATGCTCAAGAGGTAGCAAGAAGGATTTCTGGCGCCGTTGCCGGGGAGAATCACGCCAAGTCAAGTCAAGATTTGACTCCCGACAACGAGCCATTTCTGGCACCGTTGCCGGAGAGTCTACGCACAAGTCAAGACATACCAAGTACCCATCACAAACTCTTATACCTCGCATTACATTATTTGCCATTTGCCTCTCGTTTTCCTCTCCCCGACTTCACCCTTGCCATTTTATTCGCCCTCTCTTTTCCTCTCGCCCTCTCTTCTCGTTTGCCCCTTGTTGCTTGTTGCCCTTTTTTCTTTACCAAAAGGTGTTGATCTTCACCTTAAAAGGTTGGAAGAAATCGGAAACAACGTCAGAAGTTTTATATCCTTGCAGTTTGAGCATAATAATTTCTTTAGAAACGAGCTTAAAGAACAAAAATATTTTATCGGTTTCATGAATAAAGATCTCGATGATATGCCTAAGGAATTTTATGGTTTGAAATCTCAGTTTGCTCATCTTGAAAAATTAATTGCCCAAATTTCTGATAAGTATACCACTTTAGTTAATAAGATGGCCGCTAAACCAGAAGAGTATGAAAATAAAGATGAAGATCTAAAAGTTATTGATTTGTCTCCTATTAAATCTTTGTTTTGCAATATGAATCTTGATAATGATGGGACTGAAGATGAACCACCTTTACCTAGAAGGCATTCCAAAAATTCGGAGTTTTTAGATCTTGATGCAAAAATTGTTAAAAGTGGGATTGAAGAGGTTAAAACTTTAAATAGCAATGGACCCACTATCTTGGATTTCAAGGAATTTAATTATGATAATTTCTCTTTGATAGATTGTATTTCCTTGTTGCAATCTGTGCTAAATTATCCTCATGCTTATAGTCAAAATAAAGCTTTTACTAAACATATCGTTGATGTTTTGATGCAATCTTATGAAGAAAAACTTGAGTTGGAAGTTTCTATCCCTAGAAAACTTTATGATGAGTGGGAACCTACAATAAAAATTAAAATTAAAGATCATGAGTGCTATGCTTTGTGTGATTTGGGTGCTAGTGTTTCCATGATTCCAAAAAACTTTGTGTGATTTTCTAGGTTTCTGTGATTTTGATGATTGTTCTTTAAACTTGCACCTTGCGGATTCCACTATTAAGAAACCTATGGGAAGAATTAATGATGTTCTTATTGTTGCAAATAGGAACTATGTGCCCGTAGATTTCATTGTTCTTGATATAGATTGCAATCCTTCATGTCCTATTATTCTTGGTAGACCTTTCCTTAGAACGATTGGTGCAATTATTGATATGAAGGAAGGGAATATTAGATTTCAATTTCCATTAAGGAAAGGCATGGAACACTTCCCTAGAAAGAAAATTAAATTACCATATGAATCTATTATGAGAGCCACTTATGTATTGCCTACCAAAGATGGCAATACCTAGATCTATGTTCGCTTTTATGCCTAGCTAGGGCGTTAAACGATAGCACTTGTTGGGAGGCAACCCAATTTTATTTTTATTCCTTGCTTTTTGCTCCTGTTTAATACTAAATAATTTATCTAGCCTATGTTTTGGTTGTGTTTTTTATGTTTAATTAGTGTTTGTGCCAAGTAGAACCGTTGGGAAGACTTGGGGAAAGTCTTTTTGATCTTGCTGTAAAAAAACAGAAACTTTAGTGCTAACGAGAATTGCTGCCATTTTTATTTGGAATGTGCTATTTAGTTAATTCTTTTTGCAGATGATTAATAGATAAATTCCTCACGTACATAAATTTATTTTTGAATTTTTGGGGTTCCAGAAGTTTGCGTTAGCTACATATTTACAGACTGTTCTGTTTTTCGTGTGTTGTTTGCTTATTTTGATGAATCTATGGCTAGTAAAAGAGTTTATAAACCATAGAGAAGTTGGAATACAGTAGGTTTAACACCAATATAAATCAAGAATTAGTTCATTACAGTACCTTGAAGTTGTGTTTTGTTTTCTTTCGCTAACGGAGCTCACGAGATTTTCTATTTTGAGTTTTGTGTTGTGAAGTTTTCAAGTTTTGGGTAAAGATTTGATGGATTATGGAACAAGGAGTGGCAAGAGTCTAAGCTTGGGGATGCCCATGGCACCCCAAGGTAAAATTCAAGGACACCAAAAAGTCTAAGCTTGGGTATGCCCCGGAAGGCATCCCCTCTTTCGTCTTCGTCTATCGGTAACTTTACTTGGAGCTATATTTTTATTCACCACATGATATGTGTTTTGCTTGGAGCGTATTGTATGATTTGAGTCTTTGCTTTTTAGTTTACCACAATCATCCTTGCTGTACACACCTTTAGATAGAGACTCACATGATTTGAAATTTATTAGAATACTCCATGTGCTTCACTTATATCTTTTGAGCTATATTGTTTTTGCTCTAGTGCTTCACTTATATCTTTTAGAGCACGGTGGTGGATTTGTTTTATAGAAACTATTGTTCTCTCATGCTTCACTTATATTATTTTGAGAGTCCTTTAGAACAACATGGAAATTTTCTTTTAGTAATAATATAAAAACTTTTATAGAAGTGCATTGAATACTATTAGAAGTTTGATACTTGATAATTGTTTTGAGATATGGAGATGGTGATATTAGAGTCATGCTAGTTGAGTAGTTGTGAATTTGAGAAATACTTGTGTTGAAGTTTGTGATTCCCGTAGCATGCACGTATGGTGAACCGTTATGTGATGAAGTCGGAGCATGATTTATTTATTGATTGTCTTCCTTATGAGTGGCGGTCGGGGATGAGCGATGGTCTTTTCCTACCAATCTATCCCCCTAGGAGCATGCGTGTAATACTTTGTTTTGATAACTAATAGATTTTTGCAATAAGTATGTGAGTTCTTTATGACTAATGTTGACTCAATGGATTATACGCACTCTCACCCTTCCACCATTGCTAGCCTCTCTAGTATTGTGCAACTTTCGCCGGTACCATCAACCCACCATATACCTTCCTCAAAACAGCCACCATACCTACCTATTATGGCATTTCCATAGCCATTCTGAGATATATTGCCATGCAACTTTCTACTGTTCCGTTATTATGACACGCTTCATCATTGTTATGTTCTTGCATGATCGTGTAGTTGACATCGTATTTGTGGCAAAGCCACTGTTCATAATTCTTCATACATGTCACTCATGCATCATTGCACATCCCGGTACATCGCCGGAGTTATTCACATAGAGTCATATTTTGGTCTAAGTATTGAGTTGTAATTCTTGAGTTGTAAGTAAATAAAGTGTGATGATCATCATTATTAGAGCATTGTCCCAAGTGAGGAAAGGATGATGAAGACTATGATTCCCCCACAAGTCGGGATGAGACTCCGGATGAAAAAATAAAAAATAAATAAATAAAAGAGGCCAAAAAAAGAGAAAAGGCCCAAATAAAAAAATGAATGAGAGAAAAAGAGAGAAGGGACAATGCTACTATCCTTTTTCCACACTTGTGCTTCAAAGTAGCACCATGATCTTCATGATAGAGTCTCCTATGATATCACTTTCATATAATAGTGGGAATTTTTCATTATAGAACTTGGCTTGTATATTCCAATGATGGGCTTCCTCAAAATGCCCTAGGTCTTCATGATCAAGCAAGTTGGATGCACACCCACTTAGTTTCTTTTGTTGAGCTTTCATATACTTATAGCTCTAGTGCATCCGTTGCATGGCAATCCCTACTCACTCACATCGATATCTATTGACGGGCATATCCATAGCCCGTTGATACGCCTAGTTTTTTTGACTATGTTTGATACGCCTAGTTGATGTGAGACTATCTTCTCCTTTTTGTCTTCTCCACAACCACCATTCTATTCCACATATAGTGCTATAACCATGGCTCACACTCATATATTGCGTGAAGATTGAAAAAGTTTGAGAACATCAAAAGTATGAAACAATTGCTTGGCTTGTCATCGGGGTTGTGCATGGTTTAAATATTTTGTGTGGTGAAGATAGAGCATAGCCAGACTATATGATTTTGTAGGGATAACTTTCTTTGGCCATGTTATTCTGAGAAGACATAATTGCTTAGTTAGTATGCTTGAAGTATTATTATTTCTATGTCAATATTGAACTTTTGTCTTGAATCTTTCATATCTGAACATTCATGCCACAATAAAGAAAAATTACATTGAGAAATGTGTTAGAAAGCATTCCACATCACAAATTCTTTTTCATCATTTACCTACTCGAGGACGAGCAGGAATTAAGCTTGGGGATGCTTGATACGTCTCCAACGTATCTATAATTTTTGATTGCTCCATGCTATTACATTATCTATTTTGGATGTTAATGGGCTTTATTTTACACTTTTATATCATTTTTGGGACTAACCTATTAACCGGAGGCCCAGCCCAAATTGCTGTTTTTTTCCTATTTTAGAGTTTTACCGAAAAGGAATATCAAACGGAGTCCAAACGGAATGAAACCTTCGGGAACGTGATTTTCTCAACAAACGTGATCCAGGAGACTTGGAGTGGGCGTCAAGAAACAATCGAGGAGGCCACGAGGCAGGGGGCGCGCCCTCCACCCTCGTGGGCCCCTCGTTGCTCCACCGATGTACTTCTTCCTCCTATATATATCCACGTACCCCCCAAACATCCAGGAGCACCACGAAAACCTAATTCCACCACCGCAACCTTCTGTACCCAAGAGATCCCATCTTGGGGCCTTTTTCGGAGCTCCGTCGGAGGGGGCATTGATCACGGAGGGCCTCTACATCAACTCCATGGCCTCTCCAGTGATGTGTGAGTAGTTTACTTCAGACCTTCGAGTCCATAGTTATTAGCTAGATGGCTTCTTCTCTCTCTTTGGATCTCAATACAAAGTTCTCCTCGATTTTCTTGGAGATCTATTCAATGTAATCTTCTTTTGTGGTGTGTTTGTCGAGATCCGATGAATTGTGGGTTTATGATCCAGTTTATCTATGAACAATATTTGATTCTCCTCTGAATTCTTTTATGTATGATTGGTTTATCTTTCCAAGTCTCTTCGAATTATCAGTTTGGTTTGGCCTACTAGATTGATCTTTCTTGCAATGGGAGAAGTGCTTAGCTTTGGCTTCAATCTTGCGATGCTCGATCCTAGTGACAGAAAGGGAAACGACATGTATTGTATTGTTGCCATCAAGGATTAAAAGATGGGGTTTATATCATATTGCATGAGTTTATCCCTCTACATCATGTCATCTTACTTAAAACATTACTCTGTTCTTATGAACTTAATACTCTAGATGCATGCTGGATAGCGGTCAATGTGTGGAGTAATAGTAGTAGATGCAGAATCGCTTCGGTCTACTTGTCGCGGACATGATGCCTATATACATGATCATACCTAGATATTCTCATAACTATGCTCAATTCTATCAATTGCTCGACAGTAATTCGTTTACCCACCGTAATACTTATGCTCTTGAGAGAAGCCACTAGTGAAACCTATGGCCCCCGGGTCTATCTTCCATCATATTAATCTTTCATCACTTAGCTATTTCTATTGCCATTTATTTTACTTTGCATCTTTATTTCTCTTTATCATAAAAATACCAAAAATATTATCTTATCATCTCTATCAGATCTCACTCTCGTAAGTGACCGTGAAGGGATTGACAGCCCCTTTATCGCGTTGGTTGCGAGGTTCTTATTTGTTTGTGTAGGTGCGTGGGACTCGAGTGTGATCTCCTACTGGATTGATACCTTGGTTCTCAAAAACTGAGGGAAATACTTACGCTACTTTAATGCATCACCCTTTCCTCTTCAAGGGAAAACCAACGCAGTGCTCAAGAGGTAGCATCTTTCAAAATATCAACGCTAAAATAAGCTATCCCTAGCTCATCATGCTCAATCATTGATAGATTCATGAAACACACTCGCATATTAACTACACCCAATGCTCAAGTACGATCATAGTGCCTCCTAGTTGGTGCTTTTATAAGAGAAGATGGAGACTCAAATTCAAAAATAAAAATTGCATAAAGTAAAAGAAAGGCCCTTCGTAGAGGGAAGTAGGGATTTGTAGAGGTGCCAGAGCTCAAAGCAAAAATTGAGAGATAACAACATTTTGAGAGGCATACTTTTCCCAACAATGAAAACGACTTACAGTTCCCAACACTTTCCATGCTAGATATATCATAGGCAGTTCCCAAACAGAAATTAAAGTTTATTCCTTTTTCCACCATACTTTCACTTTCCATGGCTAACCATATCCACGGGTGTCTTCTATACCAACACTTTCCAAGGAATTTATTATTTGACAACATAAAGTAAATTTATTTTTTCATTTCAGGACTGGGCATCCCTAATACCTTTGCCTTACTCTTGTGCAATGACAAGTGAATAAACACTCATCGTGAGAATAACACATCTAGCATGGAAAATATTAGCCACCCCTCACCACCTAACGAGCGGTACAAGCACACAAAAGAGAAAATTATTTTGAATATTAGAGATGGTACATACAAATTTGCTTAGAACGACAAAATAATACCGCATATAGGTAGATATAGTGGACTCATGTGGCAAAACTGATTTAAAGGGTTTTGGATGCACAAGTAGTGATCATACTTAGTGCAAAATGAAGGCTAGCAAAAGATTGAGAAGCGACCAACCAAGAAACGAATAATCTCATAAGCGAGCATTAAGCATAATTAACGCCGAGTAATGCACCACAAGTAGGATATAATTTCATTGCATGACTATTGACTTTCGTGCTTGCATAGGGAATCACAAACCTTAACACCAACATTCTTACTAAAGCATAATTACTCATTAAAATGACTCACATATCACATCATCATATCTCAAAACTATTACTAAGAATCAAGTTTATTTTGTGCAATGATCTTCATGAAAGTTTTTATTATATCCTTCTTGGATATCTATCACTTTGGGACTAATTTTCATGTGTTTCTTTTGACAACCTCCAACAAATATAAGTGAAGATCATGAGCATAATATTTCTTACTCTCAAATTAATTTAAGTGAAGCAAGAGAGAATTTCTTAAAAAATTTATTAACTCTCAAATAAATCTAAGTGAAGCAAGAGAGCATTTCTTCAAAAATACTAAAGCACACCGTGCTCAAAAAGATATAAGTGAAGCACTAGAGAAAATCCATAGCTCATAAAAATTTAAGTGAAGCATAGAGAGCAATTCTAACAAGTCATGGCATAATTTTGGCTCTCTCAAATAGGTGTGTCCAACAAGGGATCAAGACTTAAAACACAAAATAAAACAAGCAAAAACTCATATCATACAAGACGCTCCAAGCAAAACACATAGTATGTGACGAATAAAAATATAGCTTCGAGTAAAATACCGATGGTCGTTAGAAGAAAGAGGGGATGCCACTCGGGGGCATTGATACGTCTCCAACGTATCTATAATTTTTGATTGTTCCATGCTATTATATTATCTGTTTGGGATGTTAATGGGCTTTATTTTATATTTTTATATTATTTTTGGGACTAACCTATTAACCCAAGGCCCAGTGCAAATTGCTCTTTTTTGCCTATTTCAGTGTTTCGCGGAAAAGGAATATCAAATGGAGTCCAAACGGAATGAAACCTTCGGGGGCGTGATTTTTGGGAGAAACGTGATCCAGAGGACCTAGAGTGGATGTCAAGAAATGGATGAGGTGTCCACGAGGCAGGGGGCGCGCGTACCCCCCTGGGCGCGCCCTCCCCCCTCCTGGGCCCCTCGTGGCTCATCCGACCTACTTCTTCCTCCTATATATGTTCACATACCCCGAAAACATCCAGGAGCACCACGAAACCCTATTTCCACCGCCGCAACCTTTTGTACCCAAGAGATCCCATCTTGGGGCCTTTTCCAGAGCTCCGCCGGAGGGGGCATCGATCACGGAGGGCCCCTACATCAACTCCATGGCCCCTTCGATGATGTGTGAGTAGTTTACTTCAGACCTTCTTGTCCATAGTTATTAGCTACATTGCTTCTTCTCTCTCTTTGAATCTCAATACAAAGTTCTCCTCGATATTCTTGGAGATCTATTCGATGTAACTCTTTTTGCGGTGTGTTTGTCGAGATCCGATGAATTGTGGGTTTATGATCAAGTCTATCTATGAACAATATTTGATTCTTCTCTGAAATCTTTTATGCATGATTGGTTATATTTGCAAGTCTCTTTGAATTATTAGTTTGGTTTGGCCTACTAGATTGATCTTTCTTGCAATGGGAGAAGTGCTTAGCTTTGGGTTCAATCTTGCGGTGCTAGATCCTAGTGACAGAAAGGGAAACGACACGTATTGTATTGTTGTCATCGAGGATAAAAAGATGGGGTTTATATCATATTGCTTGAGTTTATCCCTCTACATCATGTCATCTTACCTAAGGTGTTACTCCGTTCTTATGAACTTAATACTCTAGATGCATGCTAGATAGCGGTCCATGTGTGGAGTAATAGCAGTAGATGCAGGCAGGAGTCGGTCTACTTGTCGCGGACGTGATGCCTATATACATGATCATGCCTAGATATTCTCATAATTATTCGCTTTTCTATCAATTGCTCGACAGTAATTTGTTCACCCACCGTAATACTTATGCTATCTTGAGAGAAGCCACTAGTGAAACCTATGGCCCCTGGGTCTATTCTCCATCATATAAGTTTCCAATCTATTTTACTTTGCAATCTTTACTTTCAATCTATATCATAAAAATACCAAAAATATTTATCTTATCATTATTATCTCTATCAGATCTCACTCTTGTAAGTGACCGTGAAGGGATTGACAACCCCTTTATCGTGTTGGTTGCGATGTCTTATTTGTTTGTGTAGGTACGAGGGACTTGCGTGTGGCCTCCTACTGGATTGATACCTTGGTTCTCAAAAACCGAGGGGAATACTTACGCTACTTTGCTGCATCACCCTTTCCTCTTCAAGGGAAAACCAACACAATGCTCAAGAGGTAGCAGGCATCCCCAAGCTTAGTTGCTTGCTCTCTTTTGGATAATAGCTTGGGATGCCGGGGCATCACCAAGCTTAGGCTCTTCTTACTCCTTATTTCTTCATCCATCGTAAGATGACCCAAAACTTGAAAACTTCAATCACACAAAACTCAAGAAAAGCCTTCGTGAGATCCGTTAGTATAAGAAAACAAATCACTGCTATAAGTTTTGTAGTAAACCAATTCATATCTTGTTATTGCATTATATCTACTATATTCCAACTTTTCTATGGCAAAAACTTATCAAAGAAACCCTAGAATCATTAAAACAAGCACACAACACAAAGAAAACAGAATCTATCAAAAATAGAATAGTCTGTAGAAATCTGGATATTTCAAATACTTTTGTAACTTCAAAAACTCTGGAAAATGAGGACGACCTGGGAAATTTGTATATTAATCTACTACAGAAGAAATTTGTATTTTATCGATCTCTGGTTAAAAATGAAATTATTTTCGCGAGAGCAAAAGTTTCTGTTTTTTCAGCAAGATCAAACAACTATCACCCAAGAAGATCCTAAAGGCTTTACTTGGCACAAACACTAATTAAAACACAAAAAACACAATCATAAGAGTATCATAATTGTGCTAACACTCAAGAACAGAAAGAAAAAAGCAAAAATAAATTTTATTCATTGGGTTGCCTCCCAACAAGCGTTATAGTTTTACGCCCTTAGCTAGGCATAAAGCAAGGATCTAAGTTCTGTCATCTTTGTTTCGAGATCCATAAGATGCCCTCATGATTGATTCATATGGTGTCCTAATTCTTGTTCCAGGAAAGTGTTCCATACCCTTCCTCCAAGGAAATTGGAACTTAATATTGCCCTCTTTCATATCAATCATGGCACCGATAGTGCGTAAAAATGGTCTACCAAGAATAATTGGACAAGACGGATTGCAATCAATATCAAGAACAATAAAATCTATGGGCACATAATTCCTATTTGCAAGAATAAGAACATCATTAGTTCTTACCATAGGCTTTTTAATAGTAGAATCCGCCAAGTGCAAATTTAAAGAACACTCTTCAATATCGGTAAGACCAAGCACATCACATAAAGATTTCGGAATCGTAGAAACACTAGCACCCAAGTCACACAAAGAAAAACACTCATAATTTTTTATCTTGACTTTGATAGTAGGTTCCCATTCATCATGCAATTTTCTAGGAATTGAAACTTCTAATTCGAACTTTTCTTCTAAAGCTTACATCGTAGCATCAACAATATGTTTAGTAAAAGCTTTATTTTGTTCATAAGCATGGGGTGAATTTATCATGGATTGCAACAAAGAAATACAATCAATCAAAGAGCAACTATCATAATTAAAGTCTTTGTAATCCAAAAGAGTGGGCACATCACTAGTTAAAGTTTTGACCTCTTCAAACCCACTTTTATCAATTTTCTCAACAAGACTTTCACCCTCTGAAATATCGGGACGCCTTCTAGCTAAAGTTGACTCTTCTACAGTCCCTTTTCCATAAATCTTAACTTTACTAAACAAGGAATCAATAGAAGAAACACCAATCATTTTAAGATCTTCATCACTTTTACGAAAATAGTCACTAGAAAACGGTTTTTCTAAAAATTCTCTTTTAGCTCTAAGCATAGCGGTTCTTTTCTTACTTTCATCCATAGAAACATAAAGAGCTTTAATTGATTCCTAAACTTTAGGCACAAAAATTTCATCTTGAGATTTTCTACATCATGAGAAATTCTATCAACACTTCTGGACAAATCATCAATCTTATTCAACTTTTTCTACTATGGTAGTGTTGGAAACTTTTTGCGTGTTGATAAATTTTTTAATAGTATTCTCAAGATCAGAGGTGTTCCTATTATTATTATAAGAAGGATTTCCGTAGGAATTACCTTAATTATTAGAGGAATTATTAGGAAAAGGCCTAGGATTAAAATTACCTTTATAAGCATTGTTATTGAAATTGTTTCGTGAGATAAAATTCACATCTACGGCATCACTATTTTGATCAATCAAAGTAGACAAAGGCATATAATTGAAATAAACAGGAGCACTTTTACTAGCAACCAATTTCATAAGAGCATCAAATTTTTCACTCAAAGAAGAAATTTCTTCAACCGAATTAACTTTTTTACTACTAGGAGCTCTTTCGGTATGCCATTGTGAATAATTTGCCATAATATTATAAAGCAATTTGGTGGATTCACCCAAAGTAATTTCCATAAAAGTACCACCTGTGGCGGAATCTAAAAGATTACGAGAAACAAAATTCAACCCGGCATAAAAAATTTGTATGATCATCCAAAGATTTAACCCATGAGTTGGGAAATTCCTTAGCATCATTTTCATCCTTTACCAAGATTGTGCAACATGCTCATGTTCAAGTTGCTTGAAATTCATGATCTGCGTTCTAAGGGAGATAATTTTTGCGGGCAAAAAATACTTAGTGATAAAAGCATCTTTGCACTTATTCCAAGAATCGATACTATTGTGAGGCAAACAAGAAAACTAAATTTTTGCAGAATCACGCAAAGAAAACGGAAATAATTTCATCTTCACAATATCATTGTCCACATATTTTTTTCTTTTACATATTACATAATTCCACGAAGGTATTAAGATGGTACACGTCATCCTCATTAGGAGTACCGGAAAATCGACCTTTCATAACAAGATTTAGCAAAGCGGTATTAATATCACAAGACTCCGCACTAGTGGTGGGAGGAGCAAGAGGAGTGCCAATAAAATAATTGTTGTTGGTATTTGAGAAATCACACAACTTGGTGTTCTCTTGAGACATGATGAATACACAACAAGATTTCACTCAAAAACAGATCCGGCAAGAAAATGGCGAACGAAAAAGAGGGCGAATAAAACAGCAAATTTTTGTGAAGTGGGAAAGAGGAAAATGAGAGAAAATGGAAAATAGTGTAAATTACGAGGAGATGAGGTTTGTGATTAGGAACCTAGTATATGTAGATGATCTCCCTGGCAATTGCGCTAGAAATTCCTTTTGATGGTGGCTTGAAGCTACGTCGGTACTTCCCCAAAGAGGAAGGGATGATGCAGCACAGGGGCGGTAGGTATTTCCCTCATATATGAAACCAAGGTTATCAAACCTATAGGAGGACCAAGCAACAACACGTAAACATCACCTGCACACAAATAACAAATACTCGCAACCTGATGTGTAAAAGGGGTTGTCAATCCCTTTCGGGTAACGGTGCCACAAATTGGCAAACAGACGTGAGAGAGTTGTAAATATTGATAGATCGAACGCCAAATAAAATAAATTACAACAAGGTATTTTTGTATTTTTGGGTTTAATAGATCTGAAAATAAAAGCAAAGGAAAATAGATCGCAAAGACAAATAATATGAGAAAGAGACCCAGGGGCCGTAGGTTTCACTAGTGGCTTCTATCGAGAAAAATAGCAAACAGTGGATGAACAAATTACTGTTGGGTAATTGATAGAACTTCAAATACTCATGATGATATCTAGGCAATGATCATTATATAGGCATCACGTCCAAGATTAGTAGACCGACTCCTGCCTGCATCTACTACTATTACTCCACACATCGACCGCTATCCAGCATGCATCTAGTGTATTAATTTCATGGAGAAACGGAGTAATGCAATAAGAATGATGACATGATGTAGATAAGATCTATTTATGTAGAAATAGACCCATCGTTTTATCCTTAGTAGCAACGATACATATGTTGTCGGTTCCCCTTCTGTCACTAGGATCAAACACCATAAGATCGAACCCACTACAAAGCACCTCTTCCCATTGCAAGATAAATAGATCAAGTCGGCCAAACAAAACCCAAATATCAGAGAAGAAATACGAGGCTATAAGCAATCATGCATATAAGAGATCAAAGAAACTCAAATAACTTTCATGGATAAAAAAGAGATAGATTTGATCATAAAATCAAAGTTCATCGGATCCCAACAAACACACCACAAAAGAGTTACATCATATGGATTGCTACCTCTTTTAACACTGCGTTGGTTTTCCCCGAAGAGGAAGGGATGATGCAGCAAAGTAGCATAAGTATTTCCCTCAGTTTTTGAGAACCAAGGTATCAATCCAGTAGGAGGCTACGCGCGAGTCCCTCGCACCTGCACAAAACAAATAAATCCTCGCAACCAACGCAAATAGGGGTTGTCAATCTCTATAGGGCCACTTACGAGAGTGAGATCTGATAGATATGATAAGATAAGATTTTTGGTATTTTTATGATAAAGATGCAAAGTAAAATAAAGGCAAAGTAAATAACTAAGTAGTAGGAGATTGATATGATAAAGATAGACCCGGGGGCCATAGGTTTCACTAGTGGCTTCTCTCGAGAGCATAAGTATTCTACGGTGGGTGAACAAATTACTGTTGAGCAATTGACAGAATTGAGCATAGTTATGAGAATATCTAGGTATGATCATGTATATAGGCATCACGTCCGAGACAAGTAGACCGACTCCTACCTGCATCTACTACTATTACTCCACTCATCGACCGCTATCCAGCATGCATCTAGAGTATTAAGTTAAAAACAGAGTAACGCCTTAAGCAAGATGACATGATGTAGAGGGATAGACTCATGCAATATGAAGAAAACCCCATCTTGTTATCCTCGATGGCAACAATACAATACGTGCCTTGCTGCCCTTACTGTCACCGGGAAAGGACACCGCAAGAATGAACCCAAAGCTAAGCACTTCTCCCAATGCAAGAAAGATCAATCTAGTAGGCCAAACCAAACTGATAATTCAAAGAGACTTGCAAAGATAACCAATCATACATAAAAGAATTCAGAGAAGATTCAAATATTATTCATAGATAGACTTGATCATAAACCCACAATTCATCGGTCTCAACAAACACACCGCAAAAAGAAGATTACATCGAAAAGTTCTCCACAAGAGAGGGGGAGAACATTGTATTGAGATCCAAAAAGAGAGAAGAAGCCATCTAGCTAATAACTATGGACCCGTAGGTCTGAAGTAAACTACTCACACTTCATCGGAAGGGCTATGGTGTTGATGTAGAAGCCCTCCGTGATCGATGTCCCCTCCGGCGGAGCTCCGGAACAGGCCCCAAGATGGGATCTCGTGGATACAGAAAGTTGCGGTGGTGGAATTAGGGGTTTGGCTCCGTATCTGATCGTTTGGGGGTACATAGGTATATATAGGAGGAAGGAGTACGTCGGTGGAGCAACAGGGGGCCCACGAGGGTGGAGGGCGCGCTTAGGGGGGTAGGCGTGCCCCCCTACCTCGTGGCCTCCTCTTTTGTGTCTTGACGTAGGGTCCAAGTCTCCTGAGTTGTATTCGATGAGAAAATCACGTTCCCGAAGGTTTCATTCTGTTTGGACTCCGTTTGATATTCCTTTTCTTCGAAACCCTAAAACAGGCAAAAAAACAGCAATTCTGGGCTGGGCCTCCGGTTAATAGGTTAGTCCCAAAAATAATATAGTAGATAATATAGCCCGATAATGGATAATATGTTAGTCCCAAAAATATAAAAGTGGATAATAAAGCCCGATAATGTCCAAAACAGTAGATAATATAGCATGGAGCAATCAAAAATTATAGATACGTTGGAGACGTATCATGGATCTCCAAGAGATCATTGTATTAAGAATCAAACAAGAGAGAGGAAGCCATTTAACTACTAACTACGGACCCGAAGGTCTGCAAAGAACTACTCATGCACCATCGGGGAGGCACCAATGGAAGTGGTGAACCCCTCTGTGATGGTGTCTAGATTGGATCTGGTGGTTCTAGACTCTGCAGCGGCTGGAATTGATTTTCGTCGACTCCCCTAGGGTTTCTGGAATATTGGGGTATTTATAGATCAAAGAGGTGGTCCGGGGGGCACCCGAGGTGGGAACAATCCACCAGGGCATGCCTGGGCCCCAGGCGCACCCTGGTGGATTGTGCTCCCCTCGGAGCACCCCCAAATGCTTCTCCGGCCCATTGGGTGTCTTCTGGTCTAAAAGAATCCAAAAAAAAAGTTTCGCTACGTTTGGACTCTGTTTGGTATTGATTATCTGCGATGTAAAAAAACATGAAAGAAACAGCAACTGGCACTTGGCACTATGTGAATAGGTTACTACCAAAAAATGATTAAAAAATGACTATAAAATGATTATAAAACATCCAAGATTGATAATATAACAGCATGGAACAATAAAAAATTATAGATACGTTGGAGACATATCATCCATCCAGGTAGATGGTGAACTCCCCTATCACCTCCTGTGGCACTCCCATGAGTGTCCCGGGGGGGCCTAGACGCCGTCTCTCCCATCCCCTCTCCCCCACCTTCTCCCGACAGGCGCCACCGAGCGAAACCATATTTGCATTGGCAGCGGCAGGGCCTCTGCTCCCCTCTTGCTCGTTTCCTAGAGGTTGGTGTGGGACGACCTTGACGAGTAGAGGCACCGTGATATCGTGGGGTGCGGCGGCGCGATGACGGGTGCTTGTGGCAGTGGCGTGCGCACGTGTTGCAGGGCAGCGGCGGCCTGGACACGCACTCGCAGCGCAACGGCTGCACTTGGGTGGCTCCTGGAGGTGGCGTGCTCCACCTAGATCAGGGTCGGACCTCCTGGCTCTGGTGCTAGACATGGGAAGCGGCGCGGGGTGGAGGCAGCGGCTAGGTCGCACTGGGCATGATCTGCGGCAACGCAACATCGCTCCTGCTACAGTGTGTCAGATTCGCAATGAGGAGCAGGTTGGGCGGTGACTGGATTTCCGGCGTCAGCGCGTACGCGGCCGGCTTGTGGTGGTCCTCTTGGATGTCCCTCTTTGGCTACGGGCAGCGGTTGGTCCGGTACTCTCCCGTCATGGGCGAGAGGCTGGACCTTGCCACTTACGGATCTCGCCTAAGAGCCGTGATGGGGCGCCACTGGGAGTGGTTTGTGGGGAGGCCAATGTGAGGGATGGGTGGCTCTAACACGGTTAGGCCACCCATCACCAGCGCAAAGGTGAGTCGGTCATGGACGAGGTCTGCTCCCTTTCCTCCCTCTTTCCCTATTCTGGGGTCTCCTGGATCTACTTTGGTCAAGCTGGTCTCTAGCGGCTCCATCGGTGGTCTGGCTTGTCGGTCGGCGCTCGACTCATGCTCACGGATGTGCTCTGGGAGGTCTGGGTGCCGGGCAGCGACTCGACTGGTGGGAGGTGCGGTGCTCGTGACCGGGGCTCGCAGCTCGGGTGCTAGTTGGCCGTCATGGCCATGTGGGCGGTGTGGAGGCTAGTGCTTGGTGTTCCATGCCTGGGTGGCACGTGTTGCCAAGGTGAAAACCTTGTCTAATTCTAGTTAGATAGACGGAGGCGGCACCCATGGGCGTCACTCCCTTCTTGAAGGCCTCATCGCGGTTGCTCTTTGACCTCCGTATCTCTCCGAATGAAAAACTTGATCCTTTGGATCGGGCGGTGGTGGCGTTCCAGCATCGTGCCCTTCCTGAAGGCACCGCCTGTGGGAGTTCACGGATCATCAACGTTCAGCTTCATCTCTTAGTGTGTGCTTTGATAGCTTCATCATCTCCTAGTGTTGCCTAGTGTTTATCGTGTGTTTGTTGGAAGTCTTACGGAGTGGTGTTGTTGATCATTAACACCTTTGTATCTTGGCTTGGGTGTGTTGTGGTGAAGTGGTGTATTACTCGAGTTGTTCATTGCTTTATAATATAAAGCGGGGAGATACCCTTTCTCGTCAATGTCCATCCAAGTCCAGCCTCGTTCATTTCAAATGCATAGCAACATGAACAAATTAAACTCCAGTGTTCATAGCGTCCGATCACAAAGACGGATGTTTATAGTTTTTACATGTGCGTGATGACAAAAGTTTCAGTCCGTGCAAATAAAGCAATATTTTTGCATTGTCCATGCCTCCTCACTCGCTCAGCCGCCAGCTCCTCCTTTGTTGGGAAATGTAGTAATTTCAAAAAAATTCCTACGCACACGCAAGATCATGGTGATGCATAGCAACGAGAGGGGAGAGTGTGATCTACGTACCCTTGTAGATCGACAGCGGAAGCGTTAGCACAACGCGGTTGATGTAGTCATACGTCTTCACGGCTCGACCGATCAAGCACCGAAACTACGGCACCTCCGAGTTCTAGCACACGTTCAGCTCGATGACGATTCCCGGACTCCGATCCAGCAAAGTGTCGGGGAAGAGTTCCGTCAGCACGACGGCGCGGTGACGATCTTGATGTATTACCGTCGCAGGGCTTCGCCTAAGCACCGCTACAATATTATCGAGGATTATGGTGGAAGGGGGCACCGCACACGGCTAAAAATATGATCACGTCGATCAACTTGTCTAGAGGTGCCCCCTTGCCCCCGTATATAAAGGAGCAAGGGAGGAGGAGGCCGGCCCTAGGAGGGGGCGCGCCAAGTGTGGAGTCCTACTAGGACTCCCTAGTCCTAGTAGGATTCCACCTCCCATATGGAATAGGAAAAGAGGAAGGGAAAAGGAGAAGGAGGGAAGGGGGCGCCCCCTTTCCCTAGTCCAATTCGGACCAGACCAAGGGGAGGGGTGCAGCCACCCTTGGGGCCCTTTTTCTTCTTTCCCGTATGGCCCAAGAAGGCCCAATACGTATTCCCGTAACTCTTCGGTACTCTGAAAAATACCCGAATCACTCGGAACCTTTCCGATGTCCGAATATAGTCGTCCAATATATCGATCTTTACGTCTCGACCATTTCGAGACTCCTCGTCATGTCCCCGATCTCATCCGGGACTCCGAACTCCTTCGGTACATCAAAACTCATAAACTCATAATATAACTGTCATTGAAACCTTAAGCGTGCGGACCCTACGGGTTCGAGAACAATGTAGACATGACCGAGACACGTCTCCAGTCAATAACCAATAGAGGAACCTGGATGCTCATATTGGCTCCCACATATTCTACGAAGATCTTTATCGGTCAGACCGCATAACAACATACGTTGTTCCCTTTGTCATCGGTATGTTACTTGCCCGAGATTTGATCGTCGGTATCTTAATACCTAGTTCAATCTCGTTACCGGCAAGTCTCTTTACTCGTTCCGTAATACATCATCTTACAACTAACTCATTAGTTGCAATGCTTGCAAGGCTTCAGTGATGTGCATTACCGAGAGGGCCCAGAGATACCTCTCCGACAATCGGAGTGACAAATCCTAATCTCGAAATACGCCAACCCAACATGTACCTTTGGAGACACCTGTAGAGCTCCTTTATAATCACCCAGTTACGTTGTGACGTTTGGTAGCACACAAAGTGTTCCTCCGGCAAACGGGAGTTGCATAATCTCATAGTCATAGGAACATGTATAAGTCATGAAGAAAGCAATAGCAACATACTAAACGATCGGGTGCTAAGCTAATGGAATGGGTCATGTCAATCACATCATTCTCCTAATGATGTGATCCCGTTAATCAAATAACAACTCTTTTGTTTATGGTTAGGAAACATAACCATCTTCGATTAACGAGCTAGTCAAGTAGAGGCATACTAGTGACACTTTGTTTGTCTATGTATTCACACAAGTATTATGTTTCCGGTTAATACAATTCTAGCATGAATAATAAACATTTATCATGATATAAGGAAATAAATAATAACTTTATTATTGCCTCTAGGGCATATTTCCTTCATCCTTATCATCCACCTCCATCTCAACCGCCAAGAACTTCAACATCCTAACACAACTAACGCTGCATCGGGATCCAACTCGTCCATCCTCATGGTCAACATTTTGGTATCCTCTGAAGCGGCTGCGAGCTCAGCCCTCTTTTCTTTGAGCTTGGTCTTATTCTCTTCAATGTTGATCTTCTCGGATGTTGAACCTCTCCACCTTCTTTTCCTCCTTCACGTCATAGCGCTTGACACATGCCTCCTCCTTCTTCGCCAAGACGTCCTCGAACCTCTCCATCATCTTGGTCGTCGTCCCTTCTCGCTTCTCCTTCTCATCCTCCCACTTATTTCCCCGAAACCCCCTTCTAACCTTCTTGGACGGCTCCTTTGTTGCGTCGGTTGGATTACCCGCTTCGTCCTCATTGTCGATGCCACCGGTCTTGATGGAATTGGCAATGGATAATTGTCACTTGGGTTGTGCATTCAACTTAAACCAAGAATGTATGAGGGTGAAGCTCTTCTTCTCCACATTAAAATACAAGTTGCACGCACAGGAGGGCTATCAAAAAAGGCATTGTCAACATGGCGCATATCCGGCTAAATGGCCAACACAGAGATCATATTCGGCCAACAAATTGCATATATACCCGGCAAAATGACAAACATATAGAATATCTTGCTTGGTGATTTTCTCACTACTTGGCCATTGACCGCTTAGTCGTTTGTACTGGTCGGAATACTTGCTCACAAGCTCTTGGATGGTGTACCATCGATGGTCGAGTGACTTTGTCCCACGAGTACATATGACTTAGTCGTAGTAGTAGGGCTCAAACTTCATGTGCTCATGGAACCAAGAATGAATATTGGACCAAAATGTTGCGCCACTTTGCTTCATGCCATAGATAGGATAGATGCTAGTGGACAACCATGCATCGCACAACAATTTTTCATCCCTCGTGTTGAAAATTTCTCCTCTACCCCTCTTATTATTTGGACCGGTCAACTAATCCTATGGATAAAGGCCCATCTTGTCGGTCTACGTGTCCTGCTCATGCTGCCTAGTGCATGAGTCCAGGTGTTAGGTGTACGTGCGCGGCTGCTGGACGTGCGCCTCGGCTGCGAGTCATCCACTTGTCCATCCTCAAAGCCGCCTCCATTGAGGATCATCTCCCTCAAGTCCTCTTTACATCGTCATACATCGTCTCGTCCAGTTGAGACATACCAGCGTACATCGAGCGGGCACCCATTGTATCCATGCTTGGTGTCCATGACCGAACAAGCCGCGACGATGGCGAGTGGGTGAAATGGAGAGGAGCCACGCTAAGGTTAATGCAATATGGCACATACCTAGCAGTGGAGGGGACTGCTATTGACGACTGAGTTGCTTGGTGATATACATGTAGGGCGACTGAAACTACTCTGGCCAAGGCAGCGTGTGCACCGACGACGGCGGAGGTGCGTCTCCATCCCCGCCCATCCCCTGCCCGTCGTCCCCGCCCTAGCCCTTCTTCTTGATCCTTTGTCTTCTTTGTGAGACGACAGGCTTACCTGTCGCCAAGTTGATCTTGCGAGCAACCACCTTCTCTGGATGCTTGCTTCCTCTAAACTAGGAAGTAGTTGGGACCCAAGTGCAATGGTTTGTGGCTAGCAACAATTTCCCTTAAAGTAGGTGAGATTAAGGTTTATCGGACCCATGCGAGTTTGAGAACACATGCAATGATTATCACTTGCATGCACAAATACAAAACTGCCTTGGCCCCTAACTAGCGAGGTTGTCGATCTCACTAGCATTGCTAGTTACAACTTATACAAGGATTAAAAGCCCAAGTGTATGGAAGATTTGATTGCAAGAAAAGTAAGAGCAAGGAATTGGAAAGAGTATTTTATTAATGTTGAAAGAATATTGGACCGGCTTCAATAGGTTCACTAGTGGTTTCTCTCAAAAGGTAAAGCATGGTGTGGTGAACCAATTACACTTGTGATCCTGAAGTTCTGCGCTATCCACCTTCAAAGCAAACACTTTTGGCTCGGCGATGGCATTGGAGAAATTGTTAACATGACGTGGACATAGTTGAAGAAGCATGTCCACCAGTACGAGGCCTCGCTAGACACAAATTTGCAGCTCGTCGATGCTGCCGTAGAACGCCATCAAGGTGGTGGCCTGGAAAGTTTTATTCCTGATGACAACATTAGCACCGACTGAGTGCTGTCATCTCACAAAATTAGTCATATACCAAGACACTAGACAGAAGGAAACCAGGGCTCTCCCGCCGAACCGTAGTCGTCAGGTGACAAGCGAAGAGAAGGGGAGCCTGCAACTGTGTAGGTACAAGAACCGCTCACCTTAATATCGCTTGGTGAAGACAAGGGCAAAAACCGCTCCCTCTTGTTTTAAATACAAGACGACTAACAAAAATACAATTTGCACCTATATAAGGTCACTATATCTTCTCGAGAAGAATTGATTAGACTTTTACCTCACATGATGGTGCTTTTTAATGCAAACATTTCATATGTAGCCATAGAGAAAGAGACACCACATGCAACATGTTTAATTAGCTCTGAATAGAAGAGTTTCTTCACACAATTAATCAAGCTATTTTTAGTTGGTTTTCTTTTCTTTTTGGTGTATGAAAAATGTGATAGTGATCTTGTGCAGAAAACGAAGGGCTCGTGAGACGGTGAGACAGGGCGGATCTTATTCCCCACGTAGGTCAGGGAATAGTGATCAAACGCGTACCCTCCCACGTGCCTCGTCCTCTGTATGGGCTGGGCCATTCGGGGGTTCCTGAACTGTTTTTTCTCTTGTTTTATGTTTTCCTTGATCCTTTTCTCCTTATTTCAAATGCGTGAACTTGTTTTCAACCTCCTTATGTTTTTCCAAATCAGCAAAGGTTATTTCAAATTCGTGAACTTTTAAAAAACCATGGAAAATTATTTCAAATCCAAGAATATTTTTCATTCAATTCCTCAACTTTTAAAAAACACGTTAACATATTTTATATTTGAGAGCATTTTTTGAAAAATCCGTGAACTTTTTTTTTGAATTCGCAAACAATTTTTTAAATTGAAAAAATCAAATTCGTGGACATTATTTGTGTTTCATCAATACTTTTTGAATTCCTGAACATTTTCTTAATTCGTGAGCCTTTTTTATGAGTTCATGAACATTTTTTTGAAGTTGCGAACAATTTTTTAAATCAAGAACATTTCTTGAATTCACAAATATTTTATAAATTCAGGAACATGTTATTGATTCGTGAACAATTTTTGAAATTATGAACATTTCTTGAATTTGTGAGAAAAATCGCAAAAAAAACTAAAAAATATTTTTTTAGTTTGTGAACATTTATTTTCAAATTTGGGTTTCATGAACTTTTTTTGAAGTTAACAAAAGCAAAAAAAATGAAAAAAAGGGAGTCTCGCCCTGTGTTTGGGCCAGCCCAAAGCACGCTCGCGATTCCTTGATTTCCCGTCGGAGAGAGAGAGGATAAGTAGATATAATGTTCAGACTTTGCCGGGCCTTTTTGGTGCTCTACGAAGCCTGAAGGCTAGGCACGGGCCAACGGTTGGCATACCGGGAGCTCCTATTTCTTGAATCTAGCATCAGTCTGGCTTGCAGGGCTCAAGTGTATGGCTTTGCCCATTAGCACTGTCGCTCTCTCGTTCTAAGTACGGTTTTGTCGGGCATTTTTATTCTTTTTATTTACTTTTATTTTATCTTTTGGTTTTATTTTTTTCATTGGTTTCTTTTTTGATTCATTTTTCTTTGTTTCTTTCAAAGTTTTACAGGCTTTTTTTTTCTTTTCTTCTCTTATTTTTATTAGTAATAATGTACATGCAATGCACGTTTATATTAGGTAGGATATTAGTTGCTCGTTATATTAGATAAGATATATCTGTTGCATGTTGGTATTTGGTAAGATATTAATTACTTTTTTCGCGGGAATGATTGGATATTAATTACATGGCAGATTTCATGAGATAGCGTTGAGTCAAAACGTGTTTATAACCAACGACAGTGGTGGGTAATTAGAGCGTTAAACGTGTTTGGTGCTTAACATAGAATTTGAACCGCTAGATAACATGATTTGACGATAGAGATGATTTGGATCTGCCCCTTTGGATCTTTTTATATTGGTATAGATATTTTTACTATTTTTTCTTTCATCATTTTCTTCTTTTCTTTGTTGTATAGGTTTTGTCATTTTATTGTACATTTATGTACACACCAAGAACAAGTTTTAACATTTTGTAAATACATGATTAACATTAAAAAAATTGAACACAGTACAGATGCAAGCACTCTTATACACGCGCATACACTCATCCCTATGAACGCACACACGCACACCCTACCCTTATGAACACCTCCGAGAGACTGAGCCGGCATGTCATCTTGAAATTTACGAAGTCACCGTAGGCACCTCATCATCGACGGGAACGTCTCCTCCCACTGAATGCGCATCACCGGAAATCCTGAAATAAATTCATGAATAAATGCGAGCACCATGACTTGAACCCTGGTGGGCTGGGGATACCACTGTCCCTCTAACCATCCAACCACAGTTTATGTTTGCTTTTTCATTAACATTGTATATTTCTTATACATTATGAACATTTTATATATACACATTTAACATTTTCTAAATTCAAGATTAACATTTTTCTAAATACTTTTATGTCCGCTTTTTTCATACACATTCTACATTTTCTATATATTAGGGACATTTTTATGTACACGCTTAACATTGTCAAAATAGATTATTAACATTTTTCCATACAGTTGTACATTTTTTGTATACATTGAAAATATATTTTCTATACACAATTAACATTTTTTAAATGCATGATTACATTTAAAAAAATGAAAACTTATATTGGTTGTTTTCTACTTTACACATTCTTAAATGCATGATTACATTCCATACGCATCGTGCATTTTTTGTATACACCAGAAATATTTTCTTCTTTACACATTTAATATTTTTCTAATGTGTGATTAACATTTTCAACTTTGTGTATGAAGTGCTTTTGATAATATAAATATTCAAATATTTCAAAATGCCGGTGTCCATGCTCGGTACTATCTCGCTTCAAGCGAGACATAGGTGCGCCCTCCTATTTGGCGCACAGGGCGCTGCCTAACACCAAAACACACACTGAGGGGGTGTTTGGTTAAAGGCCTGGGCACCCTGCCTCGAGGAAACTCATGCCTGGATCGAGCCTGGATTGTTGAAAAATTTTACGTGGTGAGGCTAACCTGACGCACATGTGTTTGGTTTGTGCCCTGAGCCTGGTGTTGCTTTGCAGTACAACTAATACATAAAGAAATCCACACCCATCAATCATATGTAAAAGAAATAATAAACTAATACCAGGCGGTGCGGCAGGCTCACACAGGCGCAAGACATGAGACGCCTGGCTCAGGCTAATCACGCTGCCAAGTGGCCGGCCAGGCTAATCCTTTTGTCAGGCTGTGCAGGCCATGCTAGACTCGTATGACCCAGGGCACCAACCCAACATGATGCATGCAGGTTTCAGGGAAGCTCCAGGCCACGCAATATTTCATCAAGGCAGCAACCAAGCATACCCTGAATAATTTTTTTTGAGAAAGACACCCTGAATAAATGGCGTGCTGGTATGGGGACGCGGGCCGGCCTAATAGAGGCCTGTTATGGCTTGCGCATAAGATTTGTACCACCAGCCCGATCAGCCCCTTGTAAATCTGGTGTGTCTGACTCCCAGCAGCGCACAGATGAACATGGCAAGGCAACATTTTTTTGAGCAAGTATGCTTGTATTCAAATCGTAAAATAATACAAAGTCCTTGACCCATACAAGTACACCCTAACACACCGAAATCACAAAAATATATTAGTCTTTTTGGCTTCTTGAAAAAAGTTGGGAATTTCAAAATAGATTTGAAATTCAAAAATAAAACAATAAATTTATAAAAATGTTCATCATTTTTGAAAACGAACATTTTCTGAATTTTGTTGAATATTTTATTGCATTTTGATCAGAACGCTTCGAAATTTCTATGAACATATTTTGAGTTCTGTTGAATTTTCTCTTGCATAAGAAATTTGAATTGCATGAATTTTTTTTTCAAATTTATGGATATTATTTGCCTTGATGAACAAATTTCATACTTGATTAACAATATTTGAAGTTTATGATTTTTCTCAAATTGATGTAAAAAAATTAAATTCAACGAACAAAAATGTTTGTGAATTCGAATAATGTTCAAAACTTGGAAAAATATACTTGTGAATCGAAAATTGTTCATGACTTGCAAAAATAGTTCACAAATTAACAAATGTTCGAGAAATCATAAAATGTCTGCACATTCAGAAAATGCTCGGGGTTTCGAATAGATGTTTGTCAATTCAAAAAATGCTCATGAATTTGAAAAATGTTCATGTATTTGAATTTTATGCACAAATACAAGTAATGTTCACGATTTTTTAAGAAAATTCATAAAAATCTAAAAATGTTCCAGAATTTCTAAATTTTCCCTAAATTCTAGAAAAGAAAATCATCAGTTGAAAAATGTTCATGAATTCGAAAAATATTCATAAAAAAATGTTCATGTATTTCGAAAGTTGTTCTGCAATTTCAAATAATATTTGCCAATTTTCAAAAAATGTTTGCAATTGTTCTAAAAAGTTCATGAATTCGGAAAATGTTCACAAGTTTAATAAATGTTCACGAAATTGTAAACATATTCAAAAATTTAAAATTGTTTATGATTTGATGAGAATGGTCATCAATTTAAAAAATATTCATGATTTAGAAATATTTGCCAATTTGAAAGATGTGCCCAAAAATGAAAAAGGAAAAGAAAAAACCCGACAAGAAGCTGAATTAGAAAATGGAAAACGTTAAAAAAGGAAAAGAAATATAAAAGAAAAATGAAAAAGACAGAGAAATTTAAAACTGGAAGAAACAACAAAGGAAAAACGAGAAAAACCGGTATGGTGCAGAACTCTTTTTTTTTAGCATCAGTACAAACACAAGCGCTCATATACACGCGCATACACTCATCCCTATGAACGCATACACGCACACCCTACCCGTATGAGCACCTCCGAGAGACTGAGCCGGCATATCATCTTGAGATTTACGAAGTCACCGTAGGCGCCTCGTCGTCGACGGGAACGTCTCCTCCCACTGAAAACGCATCGCTGGAAATCCTGAAATAAATCCAGAAATAATGCGAGCATCAGGATTTGAACCCTGGTGGGTTGGGAATACCACTGTCCACCTAACCAACTCAACTACAGATTGATTCGCGTATGGTGCAGAACTCGTAATGTGCCGGTCAACATATTACCAAGCGAGCGACCTACGGGAATAGGGTTCCCGGCCTGGACGTTCGAGGCTTGTCCGTTCCGTGCTGGCCGGGCCGGCTGACCCGAGCTCTACGCGGCCCGAGGCACGACGGGACTGGGCCGTGCTGGCCTGATCAGGCCCAGTTTCCATCATTTAGTGGATAGGGAGAATGCTCGGTGCAAAACTGCTGCCGATAGGCTGCGGCGGCTGCGATTCTGGATAGGAGCGGCGGCGCGGTTGAGCAAAGGCGTCGGCGCTCGTGGTGCAGCCCCTCTCCCCCACCCCCATCTCTCCGCGACGGCGCGGTTGAGCAATGGTTCTCCCTCTGTACTTCTGTGCTGGGCTCTGACCCCCTATTCCTCTCTGCAGCTAGCACGAGCGAGTCGACGACAGTAAAAAGCAGCGGCGTCATGGGCGATTTTACCTTGGTCACGGCGAGGGGATTTTGTAGGTGCTCGGGCACCTCCTCGTCTGTGAGGTCGAGGCCGCGTGGCGCGTACGCCGGCCATGGGGGCTATCCTCGATCCGGCATGGCTCCAGCTCGCTCTTCGCTTCAAAGAAGCCCGGCGTCACCGGAGGTGAGGAAGCCTTCAGTTTCTTTACGGGTGATTTTCCCATCCAAAATTTCATTGTTTAGAGTTTAGATGAAGATGTTCACCAATTTTATTGTTATTAACTGAATGGAAACATGTCTCTATCAACACGGCTTCCTGATGTTTACTTCCTTCAGAGTTTAGATATGTACTAGAAGTGTTTCTGCGCCGTTTTATTCCTAGCATTTCAGACTGAATTTATGCCTCCATGGCTAAGTTTATGTCTCTTTTAACCTGTCTATGCGAAAAAATCAGGACAAAATTACTGAGGCTGTAAATAGGGGAAACAAATAGAAAAATATATTAGAATTGTATCTTCTAGGAAGCAGAATATATAATGAAACTACACCTGGTGCCAACAGACTTTAATTATGGCTCGACGAAATACTTCTTAATTATTGAAAAATCTTATACACTTAGAGAATAGGCTTTCACCCCACTTTATAGATAAAGCCACATGGCCGAATACGATATAAGGTGTTGAGCTAAACCTCTTAGAAAGCTGATCAAAGATAGCTAGACTATACAAGACTAACAACACAAACAAAGCACCAGGGGTGCACTGTTGGGCTGCGCCAGCTTGTCGTCGAGCAAAAGCATGGGAGTGGCAGAACCACCCCAAGAAGAGCCCACAACGCCTGATGAAAAATGACCTCACGACTCCTTGATGAACCGCCGGATTTTGCCACCAAGTCCCACCTCATTGTCGTCGGAGAGGGCCACTACCCTCTCGCTCTGGATCGGGGAGCACCAGCCCTGTCGGTGACCAGAAGGGGACCTGAGACCTCGACACTACGATGTGTATATGACAGGAGGCAAATGAGAGTGGTCACCGTCGGGACCGAGGAGGCCTCAAGAGACGATTCCAACTAGACCAAGAACGCCGTCATGGCCGGAGGAGACCCGCACTCACCAACGACGTCGCAGGAGGGTTAAGACGCAAATGCGCCGCCATCACCAAGTCTGCCGATACGGACAAGGGTTTTCACCCATAGTGTTGACATGGGGATGTAGGAGAACCATGCCCCCCTTCCTCGAAGGCTTGTTCAGTTAGGCAAGGTTTGGAGGTTTGAAAGGGATTGAAGGGGTCAATATCCCCCTCAAACCTCCCCAATCCCCTTCAAATCCTTTGGTGAGGGGATTAATCGAACAAGGTCCAAAGAGGGAAGGGACACCTGCAATGTCGCTGGCGCCGGCGTTGAAGCGCTGAGCTTTTGCTCAGTACCTCCCTCATACATTGTTGTGGGACCTTGACCATCGAGCCCACCCCAAGGAGAGGCCCACCACCGCCATGACGGATTTGGGCCTTCAGATTTGGATCAGGGTCCGACTTCCACCGCCAGCAGCAACCTCGCCACGGGGCTAGCCGGAGAGCCGCCTGTGCGTCCCACCCTCCAAGACTGACGCCCCGGCATCCAAGACCCTACACCACCTTCTGTTGTCAAGTCCTTCATCCACCGAAGGACACCCCTGCCTCATTGCCAAGACCAGATTTGGGCGAGAGAGCCGGCCTTGTCGGTAACCTGCTAGATCGGACAAGCGCCGACTGCCGTAGGAGGGACAAGAAGGCTCCTCCTTCCGCATCCCAGGGCACCCATGCCTCATTGCCAAGGCCGATTTTTTTGTGGGAAAGCGGCCACGCCAGCGACCCCCGACCAACCCCGCTAGATCTGAGGAGCGTTGACCGTTGGAGGAGGGATGTGAAGGCGCCTCCTTCCATGTCCCAGGGCACCTTGGCCACCCTCTATGGCCGGAACTGAGGGAAACTAGCTTTTAATCAAAGGCATTACGCTAGCTTTAAATTAATAAAGCCCCAAACAGTAGATACTAAGTGTCGATAGCTTTATCGAAAAAGGCTTTCGCCCCGCTTTATATATGAAGCAAACCACCAAGCCACAACAATGCAGAAGAGTTCACGACACACACACACACAACAAGAAGTAGCACGGACACACAGGTTCAAAAGAGGGGTTCTGCTAAGGGCACAACTCAACAAGCCCTAAATGAAAAAACACAAATGGCGAAGCAACGGCTACCAAGTGGCTAATCCGGCTCTAGAGGTGGTGGAGGAAGCGGCAGCGCCAAGTGGAGAGCCATCGCGCGCAGGTCGGCGATGAGAGTGTCGATGGCGTCTCGGTCCTGCGGGCTGCTAAGCGTCCGCCAAAGCTGCATATAGCCACACATTTTGAAGATCGCGTCAGTAGCACGTCGGAGAGGCATACGCTGAATCACTAGCTTATTCCGAATCGTCCAAAGCGTTCAGGCGAGCACCCCAGTGCCCAGCCACCTAATGTGGCGGAGCCGCATCGGTGAGGCGATGAGTTCCGCGAATAGGTTGGGGAAATTAGTGTGGCACCAACTTCCACCGACCGCCTCCCGGAAGCAGATCCACAAGAAATGCGCGACACTGCAGGTGAAGAAGATGTGGTTGGAGTCCTCTACCGTCGCACACAATGGGCACATTCCATCACCCGGGTCATTCCGCTTAAGTACCTCCACCCCTGAAGGTACCCGGCCGCGGATCCATTGCCGGAGGAAGATCTTGATCTTCAAGGGCAGTCTAACCGTCCAGATCGCCGCGAGGGGTTCTGGGCCTGGAACTGCCGCGATAGCCTGGTAAAGCGATTTCGTGGAGAACCGACCTGAAGGCTCCAGGCGCCAGGAGATGCGGTCAACTTGTTGGTCAACATCTGGTTCCTGGAGCGTAATACACTCAAGGAGCTCGTGCCAAGCATCAAGCTCTTTGGGGCCAAACGGCCGACGGAAAGCAAGGCGCCCTAAGTCAATAAGGGCCACCTCGACGGAGATCCTAGGCTCTATCGCGGCGGAGAACAGGTCCGGGAAATGCGCCTCGAAGGCAAGGTCACCTGGCCATCTGTCGAACCAGAATAGGGTTGAGGCGTCGGAGCCTACCGCGATGGAGGTCCCGATACGAAGGACCAGGAGCAGTTGGATGACGGACTGCCAGAACTAGGAGCCACCGGAGCGTTGGCAGAAGGCGAGGGGCTGTCCACAGAGATATTTGTTCTGAATTATGTCAAGCCACAGACCTCCCTCCCCGTACGCGATGCGCCATAGCCAGCGTGTGAGTAGGGCGATGTTCATGCGTTTGGAGGACATGATCCCGAGCCCGCCCTAGTCGCGCGGCTTACAGATCTCAGGTCAGCGAACCATGTGGTACTTCTGCTGATCGCCCTCCCCCGCCCAGAAGAAACGTGCCTGAAACTTGGCTATCTCATGATGAAGGGTCTCATGAAGGCTGGAGAAGCTCATGATGAACAGCAACAAGCTAGATAGCGAGGAATTAATGAGTACTATTCGGGCCGCCTTGGACAGCCACCTATCCTGCCAGGGTTTGACTCGGTGTTGTAGCTTAGTCACCGTTGGGCGCAGCTCCGCCACTATCAGCCGATAGTCACTAATGGGTATCCCTAGATAGGACGTGGGGAAGGAACCCAACTGGCAATTAAGGCAGTCAGCAATACTTTGGCATTTGTCCGGGCCGTAGCCGAGAACCATGACCGCGCTCTTGTCGAAGTTAATCTTGAGACTCGACATCTGCTTCCAGCAGATGTGGAATTTCGGATTTGTGATGTCAACCGCGGAGCCTTCCACCATGATAATGGTGTCATCGGCATATTGTAGGAGGGAGACCCCACCCCCTCCTACAAGGTGAGGGACTATACCGCGGATGTGCCCCGCGGCCTTGGCCTTGTCTAGGATGGTGGCGAGAGCATCGACCACCATATTAAATAGAAAGGGGGAGAAGGGGTCGCCCTGCCTAACCCTGCATTGGGTGGGGAAGAAGGGGCCGATCTCCCCATTGATGTTAATCGCGGTACGACCGGATGATACCATCTGCATGACCTGGGTAGCTCACCAATCATCAGACCTCCTGAAGGAAGGGCCAATGTGCCGTGTCATAGGCTTTATGGAAGTCGATTTTCAGGAAGACCGCCTTCTGGTTTTTGGCGCGCACCTCATGAAGGACTTCATGGAAGACCAAAACCCCATCCAGAATATATCGGCCTTGGATGAAGGCCGACTGATTGGGATGGGTGACACGGTCGGCCAGCGAGGTCACCCTATTGGCGTACCCCTTCATCGGGATGTGGAAGATCACGTTAACCACCGTGATCGGGCGAAACTGGCGGATGTCTGAGGCCCCAGGTACCTTGGGGATGATGGTGATGATCCCGTAGTTAAGCCGGGTTAGGTCAATGGAGCCCACGGCCTTCGTCAGCTCTTGGTTGGCCAGACACCGTCACAATGCCTTCGTCTCTGTTGACACTACCTTCGTAGAAGGCCCCCTGCCCTCTCGCCCTAGATCGAAGGGTGCCACACCATCGGAAGGAAGAGCATCCCACCCGATAGCATGCATGAGCACTTATGGATGGCTTGCCAAGGGAGAGAACATTGAGGACGACCACCTCACACAAATATTTCGTTGTTAAATTCATTCGATAAGCGAAGTAACTAATATTGATTCAACTTGCCATTACCCCTTGCTGAAGCCTAGTGTATTTTTGTCCATTTTAAGGGCATCCTTCCTAGAAATTCAAAGGAAATTTGTAGGATTAGAATCCTTATGAATTTTTTTCAAGGCTTGTTTGATTTGTAGGTTGAAAATCCTTGTGAGTATTTCTTATGGTTAACTTCAAACTCATTTCGAAGGAAATTTTTATCGAGTTCAACCTTTTGGAAACTTTTCTATGTCTATTACAACTTTGGCACACACATTATCCCTCTGAAATATTCTGTGTTTTTCCGGTGCTACAACTAAACAACTTGTAATTCTTATTCATGTGGTTAAATTCCTGTAGGAAAGGACATATCATCACATCCAACTCCTGCAATTTTCCTATTCTTGCGAACCAAAGAAGCCCTAAAGGAGGCCATACAGTTAAATTTAGTTTGTCCAAAGTACAAAGGGATTTCCCGTAAGCAAAACAATCTTCTTGCCTGCCACTTTCTTCCATTTTGTATATTATATTTTCTGTAAAGTGCGAACAATATCTAATTTACTCATGCTTTCGATTGCAGAATTTCACATTAGTCTAATTCTTTGGAATATAAGCTTATTGTTTGAGGTATGTATATGTCTGTTGTAGGGATGCCTGCAAAAAATTGGACGAGGTACTGACGTGGAAATATTTGGTTTAAAGATTGCCAACTACAGAATGCACAGGGCATTCAATTTTGAGTGTTTTGCTTCCGGCGGGGGTGGATTTGGGACTGATTTTACAAATAAGAAAAGAGTAGGTTCCCTCAGTCTTTAATTTCCCCCTCCCCTACTTCTGCTTAGCCGCAGTGTGTTCCATCTTTGACTAATATAATTATTAAAAAATACGGGACTGCATTACTTTCTTGCCCTATATATTAGAGGTTCTTGATTTTATGAAATTCTCTTTACTGGGGTCCTACATCTTATTCATGCTATGTTAAGAAGTTCGATTCCTTGATGGTCTACTTTGCCTTTGCATTATCACCAGATTAAAAGCAGGAAGAGGGCAAAGGATGTTGTGCAGGACCCAAGGTATTCAAACTTGCTGCAACTGATTTCTTTCGTCACATTATGAACTGACTCTGTCCTTGTTGCCACTTATGGTTGTGGTTGTCATCACATTTTTTCCATACCATGTACCTCTTGTATTATGTAACATCTAAGTACATCTCAAAATTCTAATGGAAAAAAGTGCATAATTGAATTTTCATGTAACATTTGATATATGAGTATTTTCACCAAAATCTATGTACGTAAGTTTTAAGTCGGCACCACAATTATACTATATAGTATACTCTGGATGCAATGTGCACGGTTCTACTAATGTTTCATGTTAGACATGGCTAAACAGCACACCCCTTTCCAAAATTGATGCGTTGGAGATTCCAGTCTCCTTCACTGGTATTAGTTGCCGAAAACATACTTATTAATGCTACTGTATGACCCAACTCATTAATAGTCACAGAGGCAACAAACAAAAGCATTGCAATAAAAAAACGTAGCAATGCATTATGATTATTTCATTTGTAAGGTTTTCTGAAACTGACCAGGTTATTCTAAGTCTGAAAGATATGGAGAAACACAATTTTCATGTAATCCCCCTGCCCATTAGTGTGGAGGCCCTTGTACCCAGGTGTATCTGTGGTGGTTAGTCCCACATAGAGAGTTTGGACAGGTTTGGTACTTTGGTCCATCGTATATACCCTTGTGTTTTCTGAAAATAACACCTTTGGGTTAAATCTTTTACACACATTGTGGAAGAAAGTGTAAGCGGGGTGCAATCCATACGTGCACTCCCATCCCACTTGTGGGCGGGTATTAAACAAATTTTAACATTTAACTAGGGTGTTACAGGTGATCCTGTTCATCTCCCGTGTATGCTTGTGCTGACAATCTCGTCAGCCCTTACAGGGTGAGGGAAAGTTGAGTTTAATACCTTGATTCGTTAGTGTGGATGCCCTATTGACCTTCATATTGTTTTCAAGTATGTTGTCCAAATATTTCTGAAGACATTAGAAGTCAAAATTATGAAAGTTTGATTTTACCTGTGTCCAAAATGGGAGCTTTTAGGGAAATTTGAGGTATTTAACTCTTAGGAATATGTCCTCATTTGAAACATTATTTGATAATCTTTGAAGCTCAACTGTTTTGTCAGCCATTATACAGAATTTAATGTGCAGATTAAAGTGTTAAATATATCTTAATTGTGAAACTGTTCGGCTACATACCACAATATTGCTTACATGGGGTCGGCCTCTTGCCAACAACTTCGCTCTGTTTATCATATCTGTTCTACCTACGGGCTATAGCTCATTTGTTATGCTTACGTGTTAGATCTGGTTCTCAATACAATTTAATTTGTAGATTCCAGAACAACCTATACAATAAATTGTATGTAAAAATATCCTGGTAATTCAAGGCCATGATGTATGAAGTTGTGATGCATGCAGCTAAACTCCAGAAGTTTGGGTTCTTTCTCTCTTCTTTTTGGGCTTCAGATGTGCCTTGTTATCTTCTATGTTGACAGAATCTGCAGCTCAAACTAAAGACTTTAATATTTTTTCTTATTCATATCGTGCTATACTTCATAGTGATATTTAGTTTAATTTAGTTATGATTTTTTTGGTTATTCATATTATTATCAACAACTTTCTTTTGATGCAGCAAGGTAGCATCTGCAGACTCAAAGAACCAGGAACAGTGTGAGTGCACTTCAAATTTTAGTTTCATTTGTAATTATTGTGTGGCAAGTATGTTACCAAGATTGCTAAGTGTGCTTGTCTAGCAACTTGAGATATGTGTTGTTTTTTTCTCACCACATGCTCTCACTCCCTTACTTTTTTTACTTGTGGGCCACTGGGCCCATACTTTGTTTCCTGGAGTTAGTATCAAATAATCAACATACAATTCCACAAAAAAAGCAAGCATTGTCTAAAAAAAAACCCGAAAAAAGCAAGCATCTCCCAGTGCAACGTAATTATTGATGCCAAGAAAGGGAAGTGAGAGTTAGCATCGGATGGCCTTAATGCTGTGGTTGGCCTTATGGAATATTTGTATCTTTCTGTGTTTTCTTGTACTGGATTTTTTCCTGAACGCGCATCAATATATTAAGAAGAAAGGGAGTCTAAGCAGAAACATACACACCTGTTAGGGTAGGGTTTAATACATGGCCTTCACTGAGGAAAACAAAAAGAAAAATGACCAGCGGCCTATACAAACAAAGGCTATGGCCAGATGCTAGTGCTACTGAGGCCTTTAGCCCCTGCCATACACCACAACTTGGCCTCATCCCTTATATCTTGCATAATGACACTGAAATTATGAGAGGCCCCCTTAAAGACACATCCATTCCTATGCTTCCATAATCACCAAGCGACCAAAATTACTAATGAGCCGAAGCCTTTGCCGTATTGCTTGACAACTTGCCGTGAAGCTTGACGCCGCCACCTGGTAAAAACAAAAACAACATCCTTTGATCTATATATATAAACAAACTTATTTTATGCATTTAGCCTTTAATGTTTTTTAGATATGATTTTATTGCCACTTCACCCACCGCTGACACTTCTCAATACTTGGACATTTACGTTTTCAGGGGCACCAGAGTTAGGAATTGGAAGAGAAAACAAATCTGATAAAACGGTCATGGATAAGAAATTTCTGGAAAAAGTTGAAGCTGTTCGAAGGTACTCAATAGTTACCTCATGCTATAGTGAGTGAAAAGGCAAATCCATTGTTCAACTGCTGCTGCTTGAAAGTTTGTGAGCAAGTTATTGGATACACGAGATACCGAGACTCGATATGATATGGAAGCAAGAGGTTCATAGTTAAACTTCTGTTTGGCCAATGTGATGAAAAATATAAAAAATGTAGAAGAATGTGCTGCGTTTCCCACTTTTCCAACCCACACCTGATTTGGCTAGTGTCTTTTTAGCATGCCGCGTTCTTGCACGACTGCCAGGATGTAGACTATAGTTTTACAGCCATCCCATCTCTGCCTACAAGCCCAAATGACCACTATCATTTTGTATCGCTGGAAATTTTGGTTGAAACTGTTGTCCGTTGTGGCCTTACATCATGCCATTCTGCTGGAAATCTGACAGAGTGGACCCACCTGTCATTGTTAGAGCCTTTATGGCTGGGCTTGCGCTTGAGCCAGGGTTTTTTGCAGCTCCCCGAGCTTCCCTAAATCACCCACTGCCTTTCTGTTGTGGGAGAGGTGAGGGCGCTGTTGTTGATTTCCGCCACCGCCCTCGCGTCCATCTGGCGGCAGCTCGCAGGAGTGGGTGAAACACAGAGGATTGAGAGTGAGAGGGCAGAGTGTGGGCGATTTGAAGAGGCTCGGGCGAGCTGGCGATTTGAAGAGGTTCGGGCAAGCTGGCTAAAAAACTGGCTCTAGCTCAAGCCGAGCCAGAAGGACTCTGACAATGAGATGGAGACCCATTCAATGATATTTCAGTTAAAGGACTAGGCAGTGTACTTTTTTTTCTTTGCTAAAGGTTAGCCTTGGGGTGTTAGTGTTAAAATCCCTCGGAGCTATAGTTTTTTGTTACACCCTCCCTCGAAGGTGTATATATTTTTTCTTTTAATAAACTTTTACTGCCGGGACCTCCCCTACAGTTTCAGTTCAAAAAGGAGTGTTTTGCTGTAATTTACTCTTCTTTGAATCTAATGTTTTTATTCATGTTCTAAGCTTGGGGCTTCTGTTGTTAATATGTTCTTTTACAGGTCTGCACTTGATAAAAAGAAAGTTGAAGAGAACAAAAATTATCAAGCTATTGATTATGATGCTCCAATTGAATCAGATAAGAGCACACTTGGCTTTGGTACAAGGGTCAGTATACATGTACATCATTTACGTGTTTTCACTATTTGGTAGCTTCCATATCATGTACAGCGGAATTTCTCTGGCAGGTTGGGATTGGCATAGCTGTTGTGGTTTTTGGACTAGTCTTCACTTTTGGGGATTTCCTCCCTTCTGGAAGGTGCTTAACATCTACTACACTAATGGACTACACATTTGTTACTTTAGGAAGTAGCAAGTGAATGTGGTTTGTGGTTTTGGACTAGTGTTAAGAGTTTCTCTAGGAAGCTTTTGAAGTACTGAATGTGTTATATTAGATATATTTTTAGTCAGTCTGGTTTAGCTTAGTCCAATCTGTTTAACATACATTGTACGTGTGGATCGCACTTAGCAGGATGTGTAAAGTGTAATTTACAGACAATTAGTTACGTTAGGAAGTAGCAAGTGATGATTTAGAGTCTGATGGGCCAGTACATTTTTATGCACTAGAATATTACTATCAAATACTTAATTTATAGAGTACTATTTTCTTGTTTGAAATATCTAGTAACAAATCTATTGTACAATTAATTGATGACAGTTTTGGAAATACAATTACAGCTTACATCATTTTTCTCTTACATGTGATGCTGGCAAGTAAAGTGATTCATCTATGAACAAAGCTGTAGGTCATAAGAGAAAAATAGTTATTCTATTTTGCAGTTAAAAGTTAGACTTTTCATTGTATGCCTATGTACATAATCATTTTCTTATGAGGAACTAGTGGACCACATTTGTTACGTCAGGAAGTAGCAAGTGAATATGGTTTGTGGTTTTGGACTAGTGTTAAGAGTTTCTCTTGGAAGCTTTTGAAGTACTGAATGTGTTATATTAGATATATTTTTAGTCGGTCTGGTTGAGCTTAGTCTAATCTGTTCAACATACATTGTACGTGTGGATCGCGCTTAGCAGGTATGTATAGAGTGTAATTACAGACAATTAGTTACTTCAGGAGTCTGATGGGCCAGCACATTTTTATGCACTAGAATATTACTATCAAATGCTTAATTTATACTATTTTTGTGTTTGAAATATCTAGTAACAAATCTATTGTACTATTAATTGGTGGCAGTTTTGGAAATACAATTACACCTTACATCATTGTTCTCTTACATGTGATGCTGGTAATTAAAGTGATTCATGTGTGAACAAAGCTGTAGGTCATAAGAGAAAAATAATTTTGCAGTTTAAAAAGTTGACTTTTCATTGTATGCCTATGTACATAATCATTTTCTTACGAGGAACTATACTCCCTTGTTACAGTGTTAGCCCTAGCAATGAAAGCACTGTGGTTAACAAACAGCTTTCTGAGGAGGAAAGAACAAACTATAAGGTACCCCCCCCCCCCCCCCCACCCATCCACCCAGAAAATATTGCTGACTTTTAAATATATGAACCACTCCAGTTACAGCGAATGTTATAGTGTATGTGTAGTATTACCCACAAATTGTTCATAAAAGGTTTTGCTTTTGAAAAATAAAACCATGTCCATGTCACCCTTATAATGTTTTATAGCCATGTGATTTTCTGTCGCAAGATGTAGCTCAATAAAAAGGAAGCATAAGCAATCAGTCTAGACAGCAGGCGTACTGCGTAGCGGTCATGGCCATCATCTAAGTATTCAGAATTGTAGTAAAAACAAATGCCATGCTTAGAAACAGTTGTGGAATGTGCTTGCTTATGAGCTGTATACTTGTATTGATTTGTATTGTACCTCTGATGTTTCATTTCGACACAAAGGGTCAAAGAATTATTTTAGCCGCAATACCAAAAATATCTAAGGAAATGTTTTCAGTTCAGTTTGGTACTTTGTTATTGTATTAAGATATTGTCAATTGTTTTGATTAGAGGGCACTTGAAGGGTACGAAGAAACACTGACCAAGTCGCCTAACGATCCTACCGCTCTCGAGGTGAACTGTTATTTCCTTCTTTCTTTTACTTGGGTTATGCATCCTGTCCTAGAACTTTCTGCTCTTACCATGTGATTTCTGTCCACATTGGTACTTCATTTGTTATTTATTGATGCAACTTGCATAACAAGACTCCTCGTTATAATTGTCCATGAATTATAATTGCTTAGTTAGTAAAAGTTTAATTGGCCACCGGCGATTACTGGCCTTACTGGTGTGTCTTGATGTTATTTGGGGGCAAGAATACAAGAGGAGTGGCCACCCAAGGTGCACCCTGTTCAGGCTGCACCAGATGGGGCGCCCATGCATCACCCCCCCCCCCCCCCAGTTTTGAGAAAAAAAATTCGTCTCTTTCTCTCTCCCATAAATCCTACCACCCTCCTCCATAGCCTCACCGCTCCCTCTCCACCTCAATCTCTGCTGCCGCAATCACCATAGGCGATCTTGTGGATCATGATGAGTGTCAAGTATGGTGAGCAGCAGAAGCATCGCAATGCTGTCTTCGACAACGCACAGCCCAGTATCTTCAGTTTGCTCGACACGATCAAGGTCGAGGCTCGGTCATGGGCAAAGGCAGGGGAGGTGGGTCTTGGTGTACTACTTCCGTCGATTGCTCCTTAGGCGCGTGGAGTTGTAAATTGGAGTATTAGTCCGGTCCTGGGCTTGCACAAATCTTGGTCTCTATCAATGCATCGAGATGCAAGTTTTTGCGTTTTCTTGAACAAAAGATCTGTATTTTATATTTGAGGGTGTCCGCATCTATACAAGGAGACCCTGGCTGTTGAATAAAGCAGACAAGAAGTTACCCTAATTTCTCCCGTCTCTTCTCTGTCCTCTAATCCCAGCGGCACCACCCTCCTCCATAGATGCAGTATGCAGCAATACATCCAGCCCAGCTGCACCTCCCTCTCCACCTCAATCTCTCCTAACCACGGGACACCTTTTTGTTTTGTTTTGAGAAACCTCGTCACGAGGGCAGGGGGTTCCTGCATTTTATCAAGAAGAAGAGAGATGATCCCCAAAACCTAATATTCTCGGTTAATCAGGGAAAACCGAGTGAAAACCCAAAAAAAGAGAAGAGAAAAAAAGGGAAAAAAGACACTAGAGCTTGGGGATAGGGACAAAGACAAATGGAACATCAAGGGACATTGTCTGAGCCAGACACCAGAGCGCCAAGGCCCAAAGCAATAGGGTGAGGCTCAAGTGCAACCAAACTGACCACCGCTCGCCGGAGAGAACTCATCCATATCGAATGACGCCTCTGCCTCAACATGGGAGCATCAAGGTCCATCTTTCACTTCCTGGCAATGACCGCCAAAGTGCTCAACGCCGCGATCACTTGTGGTGAAAGCGGTTTTTTGTACATGACCACGGGACACCTGGCATGCCACCTTTGGTTGGGATAAATTTTGGCAGTTTCAGGCCAGTCATATGCTAGACTCCATCATATTTACTCCACTTATCTTCTAGTAGCACTACCTCGCAAGCTAGTGCTTGTGTGGGTGAATTGTACGTATGACCCCTTTTTGGAATGCAATTGTACTATTTTCTTTATCTTGTTGAGATTGATGTGTCAGAAAGAAAATTTTGAGAATAATACATGCATATAAATACTTGAAACATTGTGGAAATATTTAATTGAATTTGAAAACTGCCAATTTTGTTCTATGACATACCTGTTTACTTTTCACATGGCCTCACAGGGTGCAGCAGTATCGTTGGTTGAACTAGGTGAATATCAGAAGGCCTCAGATCTACTTGAGAAGCTAGTTAAGGTACCCTTATTTGGTGCAGCTTGTATTTGCTATTTGGAGTTTTTGTCTTTTTAGGAAACGGAAGCTTTATTACCCCAGGCCTCTTCATCACAGATACAACCTCAATTATTACATCATTTATTACAAAGTCACCAAAAAGTAGCCTAATCAAAAGCCACATAGACCACACAGATCATCATCACAGACTAAGATGCCTATCACTGGGGGGCGCCATTCATGCTGGAAGACGCGCTCGTACCATACTGACCGAGTCCTTTGCATGTACTTCGTCCACTTCGGCGTTCTCCCATTGCGCCCACAGCGTGCGCACATCGTGCACCCATTCGCGTCTGTAGCTCAGTCAGTTGTATAGCAAACTGTTGTAACCAAGCCATGTACTTGTATTTATACCATGCCATTGCACATGAATAGAATTACGAAGAGTTCCTCAATTCTTCTATGGTATTTGAACAGAACAGGGAATGAACTCCGAGTAAGCCACTCGAGCTTCTTGGTGCCAAGCTCCATCGACTCCTTGTGTTGCACTTTCTGTAACAACGTCCAGGACCACAGCCAACTGGTAGACGAGAGCAACACCTGCATACAAGATTGAACTCATCTTTTTGTCAAGCATAACATCATTTCTACTTCCTTTTTCACAAATACAAGATCATTTCTACATAGCTAAATGGGCCAAAAAACTGCTGCAGCCTGACCATAATAAGCGTAACGACTAACGACTTATCTACCCCCTGCAGCCACCTCGGAAATATTTGCAGGTTCTGTCTAGCTTGTGAACTTCTTATCTAGCAGAAATGCACATTTTACTTGATGTAGGTAATCCCTGACAAAGCAGAAGCATACCGCTTGTTAGGTGAAGTAAAGTTTGAGCTCAAGGATTATGATGGGAGTTCTTCATCATACAGGAACTCTCTATCTGTAAGCAAGTATTGATGCACATTTATATTTATACAAAATATATGTTGTCGTTGACTAGTTATCACGATACAGGTTTTTTAACTCTAATACTTTGTGATCAGTCATCTGACAGCATTGATTTTGACGTTCTCCGTGGGCTGACAAATTCATTAGTTGCTGCTAAGAAGCCCGATCAGGTCTGTAAATAAAATTATGATCAAGACATACCTTGACATATAACTTATTTGAAGTTAAACTCTAATTTTGCCCAGTTTGTACAAATCAAAATATCTGCCATATTTTCCCAATTAACCGACCTTAATTTCTGATAGGCAGTCGAAGTAATTCTATCTTGCCGTCGCAAGTTGAGTGAAAAGCGTCAAACCAGGCAACCTGATTTGGAGGCTGCAAATGAGAATGGTGCTCAGGAGTCTCGAGATATCGATCCTATCCAAGTATGTTGTTTCTCATCACAGGATCAGCTGTTACTAATATTTTTGTAAATTACTTGGTTTTTAGCAGAGTTAGTGAAGCTTTCTGCTTAAAATATTGACAGCATACATGTTGAACTGTGATTCATAATGGGATAGCTAGTGTGCTGAATACAGCCAGAGGGCGTGCTGTGAGGAATTTGATAGGCATAGACTTAAAAGGCGCAGTTCCTGGCCAAAGCCGTCAGTATGACAAAATTCCACACGGCTTTACCTGGGCAGGGTGCAAGGGGGCTAACATCGGCAACTCTCTGGTCAATTGGAGCTGCGTCTGCTGCCTTCTCGAGCTAGGCGACCTAGGCATCCTTGACCTCGACAGAATGGGATGTATCTGCGCCCTACATCTACATGGCTTTGGTTCAGCAAAACCGGCCCATCCAAGCCTTGGAACGAGCTTGCTACTCAAACCTCATCCTCAGAGCATGCCCTGTTCCACACCTCTACCTACACCAAGCTGGGTAATAGTTAGTCCTGCTGGTTTTGGTCTGAATGACGGCTTGACGGCATGCGGTGTCAAAAATTGCACCTGACATCCTTGCCAAGGTCCCTAAGCGTCAAAAGAAGTCTGCACCATAGCACAGGGGCCATAACGGGACTTGGATCGATGACATCCCTGGTGGCCTTTTGCTGCCAGAACTGCAACTGTTTCGTGCTGCTCTGGTGGGCTATGGCCGCAACTGACCTTTCCGATGAGCCAGATTGCCTTATCTGGCGCTGGACAGTCTGGGGTCTAGTCCGCCTGATTGCTACAGGGCGACCATTCACGGTTCCATCTGCTGTCATGCTTGGAAACTAACTTGGAAGTCTTGGGCTCCATGGAAGGTGAAAATTTTCTTCTGGCTGGCTGGTATGAACTGCTGCTGGACAGTGCAGCATCTCGCTCTCAAAGACTTGCCGCACAAACCAGCTTGCTTATTCCGCGGCCAAACCTTGGAGACAATGCAGTACCTTTTGGCTAACTGCCTGTTTTCCAGAGTGATCTGACACGAGGTTCTCTCCTCGATTTGTTCCACCTTCGGAGGCCTCGTCCCTGGTGAAACCCTCGTTGACCAGTGGCTTGAAGCTAAGCAGAGGGCATCAAAAGAGAGGCACAAGGGCCTTGCTAATACTGTGCTCCTCACGTCCTTGATGATCTGGAAGCACAGAAGCGCCTGCACCTTCACAATGCACACCCAAATTCTCGTGTCCTCCTCAGCAACATCATTCATGAGGGTTGTGAGTGGGTTAGAGCGGGAGCCACCCGGTTGACAGCGTGCCGGCCTGAGGGCTGGGATGTTCATTGATTTCCCGAGCAGTGTTTTCATTTTCCTTTTTGCTCTACCCGTTTGGGTGTGTGATTAACTTTGTTCCTACCTTTTCAATACATCGAAACGCAAAGCTTTTGTGTTTTCTCGGAAAAAGATATGTTTTGGTATATATGCCAATATGTATGTGTAATTGCGTAATTGTGTATTAGTGTAATTCTATCAAGTTCCTCAATTCCAAATTTCCAACCCATATACATGCGCTTCTCGATACCTTGCCACCCTCAGAGGCCAACTAAGTTTTCTCGTGGCGACGCAGAGACTGGCCCATGATTTCCTGTGCCTTGTTCCCACAAACACATTGTTATGGTGCTGCTAGAAGGAGGGCGCAAGAGGGCCGTTGTTATGGTGCTGCTAGAAGGAGGGCGCGAGAGGGCTGGCCGGGGGCCTTTTTTGCCCACGGCCGGGCAAGAGGGAAGGGATTTCCTTCATAACAATTTGGTATCAGCTAGGTTCGGTTCGATCATGTCTTCACCGCCGCCCAACCCGTCTCTTCCGCTGCCGGTCACCTCGTCGCCTCCGGCGACCACCACCACCGTCGCCCCGCTTGTGCCCGCACTGGGATCCTCCGTCGCGCCGGCCTCCGCCGTCCTCACCCCGGAGGTGTCCGGGGCACTGTGGGACCTAACCCAGGCGGTCTAGGAGATCCACCTGTTCTTGGTCGGGTCCTACAGGCCGCACCCGGCTGCGCCGCCACTGCGCCGCCGTGGCTGCCATGGCAGCCGCCGCACCAGGCGGCCTCCGCCGCGCTTGTCGGGCCGCTGCAGCTACCATCCACCGCCACCATCGCCTCCGCCGCAGCAGCCACCGTCGGTCAGCTCCGGCCCCGCATCGACCGCGCTGGCTGGAGTCCCGATCCAGCAGATCAAGTTCCCGCCATCGCCGTCACCGCTTCCGGCTTGGATCACTACCCGCCACGTGTCAGCAGTGGTGAGGCTGCAGGCTGCTGCGCGCGGCCTCCTAGCACGTCGGCGTGTGCGGGAGATGCGTGGTCTGCAGCTGCCGCTCCTCCCAGTTGCACTTCGCTGCGCAAAGGATCTCAATCTCGTCCGCTGCGTCGAGGATCTTGGGCATGCTGTTTTCCCCACGGACAGCGACCTCAAAGTCTGCGACATCGGCGGTTGGGGGGGCGCACCCCTCCTCGTCATTCTCCATCCCAAGCCCTCCACTCTTCTCTGTGCGGTGCAAACCAACAGCCGTCCGGCGGGGAGAAGGCAGGGTGTCACCGACAGGAGTGCACCGCGTAGCACCACTGCATTCCGCCGGCCGCCGCGAGGGCGCCTCTGCTGGTCGCTCTTGCGACCACTTTTTAGGTGGCCATACACATGCACTCCTTTTGTCCAGATGGTGTCCATGGGATCCAGGTGACTGTACACGTGCACGTCCGACGTGCGGATGGTGTCCACTTTTTGTTAAGGGGTCCAAAATAAATCGTCCCAGTCCATTTCAGGTCGAGAGTAATAAAACAAGCCTAGATGTAAAAGGCTTGTTTTTAGGTGTTAGGTTTGTGTTGCGTCGAGTCAATGGTTATAAGTTGGTTAGGCTGCAGCTCGAGGACAAGCTGCATGTCCAGGTGGGGTGTAGTGTTAGAGTACGTAATGGGCCTAATGGCCTGGGCTGGCGGTATAGCCCGTTAGTCTTAGGGTTAATTAGAGATAAGGGTCGCTTGCTTAGGGGTCAAGTAAGCCTTGCTTGGGAGTCAAGTAAACCTCTCTATACAAAGAGAGGAGATGTATCAATCTAATCAAGCAAGAATTAAGAAGGAAATCCCTTCCCTCTTGCCCGGCCGTGGGCAAAAAAGGCCCCCGGCCGGCCCTCTCGTGCCCTCCTTCTAGCAGCCACATAACACACGTGGGCCCACACCAACTAAATCTACCGATGCGGTGATGCATTGAGCCAGTGTCCTCGACAGCCAATACTGCAGTCCATGGCACAGACCTGCTGCTATCCGTTCCTCTCGAGGTGCACCTACTCTCCTCTGGCCTCTCTCAGGTCGGTTGGTTTGTTGTTGTCACAAAAGAAAATAAAACTCCACATGCCCCACGCTTGAAATCCTGGTGCGTCTACTGTAGCACTGTTTGTTAGGACAATCTACTTTGAGTTACTGACTGTTAATATGGGAGTTTAGAGTGCTCAGTTATTTTAATGTGCTATCACAGGTTGACCTGCTTCTCGGAAAGGCCTATTCTGATTGGGGCCATATCAGTGACGCTGTTACTGTTTATGATAACTTAATCACTGAACATCCTGAAGACTTCCGTGGTTATTTGGCGAAGGTATTGATAGAATGCATACTTTGCGCTTTACCTTGGAATTTGGAACTTTGAATTGTGCTTTTTAGGACAACATAAAGAGTGAACATCAGCTATGTCCTTAATTTTTCAGTAGATTCGACATGCCAATTCATTATACACAATATTAACAAAATAAATAAGGGGGCATATCTAGCCATGGACTGGGGTGCATGGAAGTTAGCTATCCACGTGCCAGAACCATGACTAGGTTCGAGATCTTATGGATTTCAACTCTAGCCTACCCCAACTTGTTTGGGTTTGAAGACTTTATCGTTGTTGTTGTTGTTGGAGATATTTAGAACATACCATGATTCAGCTATTTGATTTTACCACTAAGCAAAGTCACTACTTTGAATAGTTGTGGACTCTCAGTAGTCTAATCTTGACCAGTTATTTGTTTCTACTGTGAAGTGACGGTATACATTTTGATTTCACTTTCACAGGGAGCTATACTGAAGCAAAATGGTAAGGCAGGTGATGCAGAAAGAATGTTTATTCAGGTATTGTCTTCGTTTGTGATATCTCCTTTCAAGAGCATGTTTCGTTTTTGTTTGTGACATTACATACCAACGGTTTCAATGTCTACTGGCCTCAAAATTAATTACTACTCCCTCTGTAAAGAAATATAAGAGCGTTTAGATCACTACTTTAGTGATCTAAACGCTCTTATATTTGTTTATGGAGGGAGTACAAATCAGTTATGGTACCTAATAACACCCAGAAGGATAGAGTTGAGTTGAGCACTTCACCAACACTTTAAATTGCAGAAGAGGGGATTTCCATTCCACTTAATTGGGGCTACCTCTAAGGACTGGCCAAGCCATCTGTAGAACACTTCTTGCCTATGTCTGAATATGCTATTTTAGACATATATAGGTCCATCGGTGTCGAAGTGTAGGCATATTACCGTGCCCTTGGACCATTTATACTATATAACAGGCCCTATGGGCCTAGGTATGCAAAGCCTTTGGGGCTCCTAATTAAGCATGGCAAGCCTATCTGACTTGGAGAAGAAGTAACGGAGAGCCCAATCCGGGAAGGATTCTCAGTCTACCACCACCTCTCCAGTCATACATAGAGAGGCCAAAGACTTGCAAGAAGACCAAGTTTTAGAAACCCCATGACTAAGCAAAGATCTACTTTCGTTGTAATGAAGCCACCAAAGTTCTCAACTGTTAATTGTAAATTAATATGCTATTTAAACATACCAGTAACAAGAAATGATTAGACATCCGCCTTAAGTGACATAGTTTTCCATCTGAGGAATAATCAAGAGAATCCAGTGTCTTTCCATCTTCAGGATGCCATTTGCGACTAAATTTACTCCCTTCCATGCAGGCCAAATTCTTCGCCCCAGAGGCAGCAAAGGCACTTGTTGATATTTATGCACAGAGATAGTCCACGAGAGGCAAAGGAGGAAAAGCTTTCGTTTGAGGTACCAACGCATTCCTTTTATTGAAATGAGGTCGTCCTAATATGTTAATATCACAACAAAGGGGTCAAAATTACAGATGTATGGCATATCCGGTGGACTGCCTCACTTCACCAAACTTAAGCTGTCGTGGACTGTTAGCACTTAGGACATTACAGGCGAGGGCAACAGTCCATGTTAAGCTTGTACTAGAAGATAAAGCAGTCCAAGTGAAGGAAGGAAAAACCAATAGGAGAAGAGCAAGAGTTCGAAGGGAAGGAAAAGAGTTTGAAAAGGTTTTGGTCAAAGTCTTAGGACGCATATATAGTTCAATCGGTTAAGTTCAAAGTTCAGTTTGTGTCTGCTATTCTGTTCATGTTCTAAAAGGACAAAAGTTACGAAAAAGTGGTTACTCTGCTTGAGAATACTCCCTTTCATCAAGTATGATGTTCCATTGAAACACCAATATGTAAAAAAGGGTTCAACCTATTGAGGTTTCTGTAATTCGCCACCGCCGAAGGTATCCTATGTCCAAGTAAATTGGGTACCTAAAGACTACTCTCACCGCTGAAGCCACACAAGATTAACTGATTAACTGGGTTTGCATTGAGAACCAGGAACATTTTATGCTACAAGGATGTACCGGCATAACGTTTTATGCTATTGTATAATTCAATCACGGGCTTTCATTTTATGATTCCTTTTTTCAGTCTTAACCTGGTTGACCAACTTGCTCTGTTTGAAATTTCAGAACGGCAAGTCAGAGGCACTTGCAATGTTGTACTCGTATTAGGCAATCAGTCTTCATTAGAAGACAGATTGTTGGTGACACATTTTTCATAGCTTGGCTGTCAGTGTTTCAGCTCATTTTTGTGGTATGGAAGTATAGCAAATCATGATTTTGAGGTATTGCTAGAAGGAAAAGGAAAATAGGGCAGGGCTGCAGGACCCCGCTTCGTTTCCAAGTATGGTCAGAGACGTTTGGCTCTCGGGGCCATGTGATACCTATTTGCATACAATTCAAAACCAAGTTTATTTGGAAATTAAAAAAATATGTACAAAAAGTATGTGTGTTTGGCTCTGAAGGTCACATTTTTTTTCATATAGCTTATCTACGAATGGCTCAACTCCAAAGCAAACCTCATTCACAATCACATCTCCTACAATAACGACTGCCCAAAGTGTGGCCATGGCCCAGAAGCAGCAGTAGCATATCTTCATTCAATGATCTCTTAACCGCAAACTGTGGCAACACATTGGCATTAATCTGGGATTGGACATTCAAGCTATGTGGCATTCGATCCTACTCGTTATCCTTCGGAAGATCTGAAACTCTGAATAATGGGGTTGAGATCCTCTGTAGAAGCCTACATGGTGTTATGGTGTAGTAGATGGCAAATGGGACCGGGCCCACATGACAGCGATGGTACTGCCCCATGTGCTGCTGTAGAGAGTCCTAACCCTGAATACCGAGGTCTTTCGGAACGAAGACATCCACGACTTTCACACCACGAGACTACTCGTCGATGATTAAAATCTTTGAAAAGCAACGCAGCCATCTCACCACGCCACGCCGTGCCGTGTCATGTATTGGCCGAAGAAACAAAGGGCCTGTTTAGTTGTCTATGTCAATTTTACACCTCCTGCATCCGTGTCCTGGCTCAGCCTGATTGAGTAGAAACAGGCTCTAGGTCATGTTGTGCACCTCATTTGATAGCTTACATTGCATATATAGTCATTTTTGTGTTGTTGTTTTGGTTGCTTGCATGTCTACATTGGTATGATCAATGCACTGATCATCGCAATGTGCATTACTTTGGTCAATGCACTGATCATAGCAATTTGCATTGTTTCGATAATGCATTGACCATAAACAGTTTGATAATGCATTGACCATACACAGTTTGATAGCTTATACATTGCACACCCCTTTGATCAATGGACTGATCATACAGTGTTTATGTATGCACATATAGCAATCCTAATAATCAATCAGTATACACATATGCACTACCTGTCCACATTGCTAGCAGTCCACACATCTACTCATATGTTGCTAGCAATCAGTCCACAGATAACAAAGCACAAATGGTGCTAAAATGAAATCTAGTCAACAGTTCAACATTTGTCGCTTTAATTAGTGCGGAGTGGTGAATCAATGCACAAACTAATCGATCCGGACCAGCAACTGCCTAAAAAACTAAGCGCTAAAATCAAAAATCAAATCAAATCTACAAAATCTAAAGCACTTACAACGGATGCCGCCGAAGGTGGAGCGGGAACAAATGGCGCTGGAGGTGGAGAGGGAGCGGATGGGACCAGAGTAAGGGAAGAAACCCTCGTAGGGAAGTCAAAAACCCCACCCCCACCAAGGCCGATGTGTCGATACCCGTAACCCCCATCGTGTCACCGCGGTCGACGTACCGGCCACTGATGGGTGGCCTAGTGCAGATGGGGGGAGGGGGATTTAAACATTCGAGGCAAATCATCATTGTTGTAGATTCCCACGGTCAGGGAGGCGACCCAGTGGTCGGGATTGGGACCGCCGGCATGGGAAGGAATGGGGCGGACCATCGCCGGCCATCGGTGAGACGGAAGGGGCGGTGAGAGAAAAATGTGTGAATGGTGTTTGGGCGGTAAGGGGAGAGAGGAATGCGAGTAACGGCCTGGTCGAAACGTCTCACACATCTCTTGTGCTTCCCAATGCATGTCTGGAATAGAAATGTGTGTCTCACATGAATCAACTCTGAAAAAACGGCTGATCCGACCGTTCCTCCTTAGCCAGGCACAGGGCTGCTTTCAAATTCACGTAGGTCAGGAAAATGATGTAGATCAACCTATCAAACAGACATAAATACATCTTAGGATGTGACTGATGGTGAAGCGGACTACCAAACACTTCAAAAGCTTAGAGTATCTCCAGCCGCGCCCCAGAAAGGCCTTCCCAGACTATTTTTTCGCGCCGGCACTGAAAAAACGGCCCAGTCGCGCCTCAGGAACCCGATTTTCACCGGCCTAGGTCGAAATCAGCGCCGGCGGACCCAGACCGAATCCGGCGCGCTGGGGGGCGCCGGGGGCGGCGGGGCGAGCGGTTTTGGCACGAAAGAGTCACGGGCCAGCCGCGTCAGCAACACCGCGCCTCGTCTTCCCCCAACGCCTCGGTTTCCCGCGGGGAATCAATGGCAAGGCTGCCGCCGGTCAGCCTTGCCATTGACAGCCTTGCCATTGATTCCTCACGGGCGGCGCGTCACGGGGCGGCGCGCCGACGCCTCCCCTCCCTCGCACGCGTACACACTTGCGCGGCGCGGCTATATAAGCCGGTGGCCTCTCTCGCCTCTGGCCACACCAGCCCCGCCCTAGCCGCCGAGCTCTACCTCTCTCGAGCGCCGCCGCCGAGCCCTCCCTCTCCCTCTCCCGTGAGCCGCCGCCGAGCCCTCCCTCTCTTGATGGCCGAGCGTTTCACCAGAGACGAGGCGGCGGCCAACGGCTTCGGCCGCCGCACACTCCGCGAACAGGAGTCGTGGCTCCTGTTCCAGGCGAACATCCCGGCGCCGCCGGACATGCGCGTCGGGCCGACGGGATGGAGGCTCAGCAACGGGGGAGTGCCCATTCCCCCGCTGCCCGACGCCGTGGCGTGCCCCTCCTACTTCGTCGACGAGGTAGAGATCGTGCACGCCTCCCTCCCCGACGCCCAGCTCGCCCTCCCCCAGTATGCCGCCGACAACCACGCGGCTTGGGCGGCGTACTTCGAGCGCCGTCAGCAGCAGAGGCTGGCGTCCACGAACGGCGCGGCGGTGGTGGGCGGCCTGAAGAACAGCGAGGGGCGCCACCTGTGGTGGGGTGTCCCCGGCCGCACGCTCGAGGGCGGCAACAACCCGCCGTTGGCATACCCCCCCGGCGAGGGTGGTCGCCCCCGCGCACCGTCGACGCGACGGGCAATGGATGCCAAGGAGGTTCGGCTCCTCCTCTTCTTCCTCCTCGCGCTCTTCCTCCCACTCCTCCGTCTCTCCGGCGTTGCTCGACGTCAAGGCCGAGCCCGCGGCGGAGACGCCGCTCGGCCGGCGCACTCGCAGCGCCGGCATCGTCATCAACGAGGGCGGCCGGCGCGCCTCCTCGTCGGCTCCTCCTCCGCGCTTCGTCAAGCCAAAGACGGAGTCGGGGCTCGCGCCGGTGAAGACGGAGCCGGGCCTCCCCGCCGTGAAGACGGAGTACGGCGACGTGGAGCTCAACGACGACGCGGCCTTGGAATGGGCACGCCAGGACTCCCTGAAGGTGGCGAGGGAGCGCTAGTGCGCCGCCCTGCGGCGCTTCGCGCAGCGCCGTCGGGGCTGCGACGAAGGAGGAGTCGTCGTCATCGTCGACAGCGACGATGACGACGCGCCGCCGCCACCACCAGTCCGCCATGGCGACGCCGGGCAGGGATCCAGCAGGGACGCCCGCGTCAAAGAGGAGAAGGTCGACGGTGACAACGGCGGTGAGGATGGCGGCGACGACGGCGACTACTCGGCGTTCAGCCAGTTTCTTTTTTAGATTAGTTATATATTTTGCTATGTAATGAAAATCCGCGAACATGTCTAATATATGCCCAAGTTTGCCGAAATTTAGTCGTGTTTAGCCGAACTTTGCCGAAATTTGCTATATATTTTTTCTTTCTTGAACGCGCCTGGGGGCGGCCCTGGGGCCGGAGGCTGGGGACCAACTCGTCCTCAGGCCAATTTTTTTGCGCCAGCTCATCCCCAGGCAGCGATTTTAGGCGCCCCCTGGGAGGCCAACGGCTAGAGATGCTCTTAGCGTACCGCGAACCCACCTATGGTTGGATGGTTAGGAAGGACAGTGATATCCACAGCCCAACAGGGTTCAAGCCCTTAACTTGACATTGATGCTCACATTTTTTTGGATTTGTTTCAGACCTTACGGTGATGTGCGCTCAATGAGAAGAGATGTTCATGTCGACTATGAAGACGTCTGTGACGACTCCGTCAATCTTAAAATGATGTGTCAGTTCAGTCTATTCATAGGTATAAAATATATGTGCTCATAGAAGTGAGTGTATGTGTGTATATATATGCGTGTCAACGCAGAGGCGGAGACAGGGGGTGAGAGCAGAGGGCAGACACCCCCCAACGTCTCGCCCCCCCTTGGAATGTTCGCTAGGTATATACATATATAGACAGACATAGCTGACGTACTGTTCTAGAGTTAAACGACCCATTACTCCAGTTCAAAGGCCCAACACAGAGAATCGCTAGTTACCTATGCATGGAAATAGGCGTACGTACAGCCATCGATCCAGTAGTCAGTTTCGTTCCTAATTTTATTCATGGCTTCGTGCGCCCATGCGCCGCCGCCTCTCGGATCTCGCTGCTCCTTTCGTCGCTGCTGGAGCCCTGCGCATTCATTCTGTGCTTCTAATCCAGCTCCTTCATCAACCGGTTTTGACACAATTTAAGGTACGTTACTGGTATTATCGTAATACAACAAACTCCCAGTAATTTTTTCAGATCAGACACATACGGTGAACTAGTCCAACTACATATAAAAATAGGTTGATCTACCTATTAGATGTGGTAAGGTTACAATTTAGAATTCAAATTCCACTCTCTGCTCAATGTTTCAATGGTTGAAGTATGAAGAAGAAGAATATAATGAAAGTAGGTTTATTTTTAAGCGGAAGGCTTCCAGCTCCAATATTCATGCCACCCAAAATAAAAATCCCATCTGATGTACTCATAGAGTTAAATTGAAACTAATAGAGATGTAGAGTTTTGTACTGTCAAATATTAGTTGCCAATGCTTTCCTATCAATGCTACTTCTGAAACAAAATTCATGTATTGGCTCTCTTGAATATAGTATCTTTCTTGCCCCCCTCATGTCTAAATCCCGGCTCCGCCCCTGTGTCAGCGTGTGCATTTGTGTCTGTGATATGCAGAGGCGGAGACAGGGGGGTGCGAGCAGGGGTCAGACACCCCCATTGTCTCGCCCCCCTGTGAATGTTCGCTAGGTATTCGTATACTGGTAGCGTAAATATACGTATATAGACAGACATAGCTGACGTACTATTCTAGAGTTAAACGACCCATTACTCCAGCCCAAAGGCCCAACACACAGAATCGCTAGTTACCTACGCATTAGGAAGTTCTCAAAAAAAAAACCTACGTATCAGGAAAATAGGCATACGTACAGCCGTCGATCCAGTAGTCAGTTTCGTTCCTAGTTTTATTCGTGGCTTCGTGCGCCCATGCGCCGCCGCCTCTCGGATCTCGCTGCTCCTTTCGTCGCTGCTGGAGCCCTGCGCATTCATTCTGTGCTTCTAATCCAGCTTCTTCATCAACCGATTTTGGCACAACTTAAGGTACGTCACTGGTATTATCGTAATACAACAAACTCCCAGTAGTTTTTTCAGATCAGACACATACGGTGAACTAGTCCAACTACATATAAAAAATAGGTTGATCTACCTATTAGATGTGGTAAGGTTACAATTTAGAATTCAAATTCCACTCTCTGTTCAATGTTTCAATGGTTGAAGTATGAAGAAGAAGAATATAACGAAAGTAGATTTATTTTTAAGCGGAAGGCTTCCAGCTCCAATATTCATGCCACCCAAAATAAAAATCCCACCTGATGTCCTCATAGAGATAAATTGAAACTAATAGAGATGTAGAATTTTATACTGTCAAATATTAGTTGCCAATGCTTTCCTATCAATGCTACTTCTGAAACAAAATTTATGTATTGGCTCTCTTGAATATAGTATCTTTCTCGCCCCCATCATGTCTAAATCCTGGCTCTGCCCGTGATGATATGTTAAAAAGAAAGAAAAAATTGCGCCGTGCGTCGTGCGCGTGAGCCCCATCGCCGATCACATGGCCGCACCATCCGCTTCCCCTGCTCGGCTTCCCGCCTTGTCCGCTCCCCTCCAATCCCCTCCCAATAGTACTACTAGCGGCAAAGATGGATCGCGCCCAACTCTCAGCCACAGTTTTTGACAATCCCGCTGGCTGCCTCGTGCCGCCGCGCCACCACGGGACCGCGGTTTGCGAGTTTCTTGCGTGCGTGCGTCGTCACCGTACGTGGCCAGCTGACGCGGGACGGATCGGATTCCGATCCGGTGCTATCTGCCTGCGCTGCGTCCGGCGTAAATGCCGATTGGCCGGATCGCCCGTGTGTCTGCAAGTTGTTGGGCCATGCCCGTGGCGTTTCTCTTGCGTCCCTGTCAACTTCGAGCCTTCAAGTACTCCCGTGCACGCACGCACGAGGTGATGGGGCTAGTCTTTACTCCCGCTGTGCGATGTGATGTCTGTTTGTCCTATTTGTCCTCCCTACTATTTGTGGTGTTTTCATGTTGCAAAAAAGTTAAGGGGAAATGATCTAGCACAAACAATTTCTCAAATAATGGAAATACAATTTTTTTAAAACATAGTCCAAATATAATTCACTTTTTTGGGGTGGGAGCTGCATCACATTGCCGTCCAGAGAGATGGCGAGATCAATAGCGTCGGTTGCGCCAGCTGGATCAAGGGGGAGGGTGTGGGCGGAGGACCACATCAGGTGGAACCGTGGGAGGAGCTACACAACGGTGGCAACATGCTCGGGGTGGGCGGCAAGGTGGAGTGGAGGACGGGGATAGCGGATAGACTTCGACAAGGTGGAGTGGCGGGAGGAGCATGGTGTGATATGCGTCAGTGTTGCTCGTGTAGGAATAGAGGAGAGGAGAGAGAGAAGAATGAACATGGTGGTCGGGTGGGGTGGCCCGGGACGGGCACCTCTATTGAGTTGATGTCCATCTAATCTCGAGCTCAAATGATCTTTTATAAACATCATAGAATAAAAAATAGTTTTCCGGGACATTAATTTTGTTTTTTTCTTTCCCAGATCAATAGGAATGTTTTTTCTTTATAAAAATTTGCACATATGTAGAACATTTTAAAATGTTTGTTGCCAAAAAAAATCAGTCTTGTTTTTGATTTATTGTCCATGGGGGAGCATTTGAGCTCAAAAGCAGAAACTCCACGTCTTACAATAAGGTCCTTGTTGGATACTCACTCTTTCCACATTATAAGTCAAACTTTCTAAAGTTCGACCAAGTTTATAGAAAACAATACCAACATTCACAATACCAAATCAATATAATTAGATCCATCATGAAAATATTATCATATTATATTTTGTTGGTATTGTGGATGTTGACGAATTTTAATATAAATTCCGTCAAACATTATAGAGTTTGATTTAATATAAAAAAGAAACGAAGTGAGTCATTTATTTTGAAAACAATCAAAACTGTGGGATATCTTCTTTCAAAAACCAAACCAATTCTTCGCTAACTAACCTTGCCTATGGCCAATTATCTAATACCTAAATTGCAATTTGTAGACTTTGTAAAAAAATGTTTGAATATACAAGATACCAAATTGCTAATTGTGAATTTGAGCTGATGATGTGCCCATGTGAATTCCATGCTTTTGTGCAATTAGGGGAAGAAGGGAAATTATTTGTGCTCAGTGCATGTTGATACATCTCCAACGTATCTATAATTTTTAAAGTATTCATGTTATATTTGCATCATTTATTTATGTTTTTGGCATAATATTTATTTGGACTAGCCTATTAATCCAGTGCCAAATGTCAGTTCCTATTTTCTAGTGTTTTCGAAAATATAGGTTAAAAATTCACAGGGTCGGAACGAGCTGAAAGTTTTTGTGAATTTTTTATGGATAATATCATATTTTTGGGCAAAGAAATCGGTGCAAGGTGGTGCACGAGGGCCCCACACCCCCTAGTGGCGCGGGCAGGGCCCATGCCGCTTGGGGTGGCAGCGTGGAGGCTCTGGAGGTCGGTTGACGGCCTTCTTTCGTTGCAAGAAAGCTAATTTTTGAAAGAAGAAAAAAATCCTCTTAGAATTTCATCCCAATCTGAGTTACAGGAAGAAACGGAGAGAAAAAGCGGAGGAGAGATCCAATCTTGGAGGGGCTCTCACCCCTCTGGGAGCCATGGTGGCTAAGAACCAGAGGGGGGAACCTTTCCCCGTCTGGGGGGAGGCCATGGAAGAAGAAGACGGAGGGGGGCCTCTCTTCCCCTATCTTCTGGTGGCGTCGGAGTACCGCCAGGGGAACTATCATCACTGACATATTATCACCTTCCTCACTTCTATTCAGCGGTCCACTCTCCCGCAACCCGTTGTAACCCTTTACTTGCACATGGTGTTGGATGCTATTTATTATTATGATGATGATTTCTTGCATCTTGTTTATGTCTGAGTAGATTATTGTCGTCCTATGGGTTAATTGGTGAATTGCTATGATTTATTTTAGTTGCATGTGGTTATTTTACTGTATTTTGGTGCCCATCATATGAGCACATGCGTGGATCACACCTTAGTGTTAGTAGTATGTTGATAGGACTATGCATATGTCGGTAGGAGTGACCGAAACCTCACCTCACCATGGAAAATGATACCTATAGGGTTGAAGGGAGACCAATATATCTTAATGATGTGATTTGATTTACCTGAATGAACTTGTTAGTAGTTGTGGATGCTTGCTAATAGTTCCAATCATAAGAACGTATGACTCAAAGTACGGATAGTATGTTAGCAAAGGCCTCTCACACATATACCTGCAATAATGATCGGTTTAGTAACTGAGTTAATTGCCTAGGGACAATTCCGCACACCATATCAACACTATTTCACACTCGCTTTTTATATTATATTGTATATGTTGTACTATTACTTAGGCAACACCTAACTTTTATATTCAAGTTCTTTAGTATCTAGCAAACCTATCCTCTCATACCCGCAACGTAGTTTTATTTTTTGTTTCTAGATAAAGCAAACATTCAGTGTACGTAGGGTATTAATAGCAGATAGGAACTGGGAGAATATCAATCCTATCATTTGCTCTTTTTGGGTTCGACACTGCATACTTACCACATCCATCTTTGAAAAGTGCTACGACAATTCCTTGCACTTGGGATTATCACATGTGTGACAGTGCAGCGGCGCCCTAACATAGCTGAGGGTCGGGCATCCAGGCTTAGAGCGGCAGGAAGTCTCTTGTGCATTTGGACAAGCTAGCGAGAGGAAAAGCCTACTCATGAAGTGTGATGCGTCTCCAACGTATCTATAATTTTGATTGCTCCATGCTATATTATCTACTGTTTTGGACATCATTGGGCTTTATTATCCACTTTTATATTATTTTTGGGACTAACCTATTAACCAAAGGACCAGCCCAGAATTGCTGTTTTTTTTGCCTATTTCAGGGTTTCGAAGAAAAGGAATATCAAACGGAGTCCAAACGGAATGAAACCTTCGGGAACGTGATTTTCTCAACGAACAAGACCCAGGAGACTTGGACCCTACGTCAAGACACAAAAGAGGAGGCCACGAGGTAGGGGGGCGCGCCTACCCCCCCCCCCAGGCGCGCCCTCCACCCTCGTGGGCCCCCTGTTGCTCCACCGACGTACTCCTTCCTCCTATATATACCTACGTACCCCCAAACGATCAGATACGGAGCCAAAAACCCTAATTCCACCGCCGCCAACTTTCTGTATCCACGAGATCCCATCCTTGGGGCCTGTTCCGGAGCTCCGCCGGAGGGGCATCGATCACGGAGGGCTTCTACATCAACACCATAGCCTCTCGATGAAGTGTGAGTAGTTTACCTCAGACCTACGGGTCCATAGTTAGTAGCTAGATGGCTTCTTCTCTCTTTTGGATCTCAATACAATGTTCTCCCCCTCTCTTGTGGAGATATTCGATGTAATCTTCTTTTTGCGGTGTGTTTGTTGAGACCGATGAATTGTGGGTTTATGATCAAGTCTATCTATGAACAATATTTGAATCTTCTATGAATTCTTTTATGTATGATTGGTTATCTTTGCAAGTCTCTTCGAATTATCAGTTTGGTTTGGCCTACTAGATTGATCTTTCTTGCAATGGGAGAAGTGCTTAGCTTTGGGTTCAATCTTGCGGTGTCCTTCCCAGTGACAGTAGGGGCAGCAAGGCACGTATTGTATTGTTGCCATCGAGGATAACAAGATGGGGTTTTCATCATATTGCATGAGTTTATCCCTCTACATCATGTCATCTTGCTTAAGGCGTTACTCTTTTCTTAACTTAATACTCTAGATGCATGCTGGATAGCGGTCGATGAGTGGAGTAATAGTAGTAGATGCAGGCAGGAGTCGGTCTACTTGTCTCGGACGTGATGCCTATATACATGATCATACCTAGATATTCTCATAACTATGCTCAATTCTGTCAATTGCTCAACAGTAATTTGTTCACCCACCGTAGAATACTTATGCTCTTGAGAGAAGCCACTAGTGAAACCTATGGCCCCCGGGTCTATCTTCATCATATTAATCTTCCAATACTTAGTTATTTCCTTTGCTTTTTACTTTGCATCTTTATCATAAAAATACCAAAAATATTATCTTATCATATCTATCATATCTCACTCTCGTAAGTGGCCGTGTAGGGATTGACAACCCCTTATCGCGTTGGTTGCGAGGATTTATTTGTTTTGTGCAGGTACGAGGGACTTCGCGTAGCCTCCTACTGGATTGATACCTTGGTTCTCAAAAACTGAGGGAAATACTTACGCTAACTTTGCTGCATCATCCCTTCCTCTTCGGGGAAAACCAACGCAGTGCTCAAGAGGTAGCAAGAAGGATTTCTGGCGCCATTGCCGGGGAGGTCTACCCAAAAGTCAACATACCAAGTACCCATCACATACCCTTATCTCCCGCATTACATTATTTGCCATTTGCCTCTCGTTTTCCTCTTCCCCACTTCACCCTTGCCGTTTTATTCGCCCTCTCTTTCCGTCCTCCTTCTCTTTCCCTAATTGCCTCTTTTTTCCCGTTTATTGTTTGCTCGTATGGTTGGAATAGTTGTTTATTTATTACTAAACAGAGAACCTAAGATCTATGGATCCTCATCCACTTGCTAATCTTTTTAAGAGATCCAATTATGATGAACCAGTTGCTAGTGAGTTTTGTGCACTAGATTATCTTTATGAAGTTTTTCTTGAAATTCGTGAATCTGAAAAGTGTGATGAATTACTTTATGAAGCGATTCACGATAGATCTTTGAATAAAAAGCATGATTGCAATGATTTTATTATAAATTATATTTATGCAAATTGTGCTAATAATATGCAACACCCTAAGCTTGGGGATGCTAGTTTTGCTATGTCCTCTACTTGTTGCAATGATCATGATTGGGGTGATTCTTATTTTGATCTTAAAAATTTATTTCCTCCCCAAGATGATTATGAGATTGATAATAGTGTTTGCAATAATACTGAAAGTGGGTTTGGAAGAGTGTCAACTTTAGATCCCACATATTTGGATAATGTTCAATCTTATGAAGTTTTTGATAAAAGTGGGTTTGAAGAGGTCATGACTTTAGTTAATGTTAATCCCACTATTTTGGAAGAGTGTCAACTTTGCATGCATGTGGATCGTGTTGAAAATATTTTATGTGATAGCTATTTTGTTGAATTTTCTTATGATCCTACATATAATTATTACGAGAGAGGAAAATATGGTGGTAGAAATTTTCATGTTACTAAATTACCTCTCGTTATGTTGAGATTGTTATTGTTTCTTTCCGCTTCCTTGCATATGCTAGTTTTTACTTGCCTTGATAATTTGTTTGCCTATAATATGCCTATGCGTAGGAAGTATGTTAGAATTATATGTGTTTGTCACGTGTTTTATGATGCTCTCTTTGTGCTTCAATTCTTGTCTTTCATGTGAGCATCATTGAAATATTATGCCTAGCTATAAGGCTTTAAAGAAAAGCGCTTGTTGGGAGACAACCCAATATTATTCCTTGCTGTTATGTAATAAATAATTTGTCTAGCCTCTATTTTGGTTGTGTTTTTTGTGTTTAATTAGTGTTTGTGTCAAGTAGAACCGTTGGGAAGACTTGGGAAAAGTCTTGTTAAACTTGTTGTAAAAAGCAGAAACTTTAGCGCTCACGAGAACTGCTGTCATTTTTATTTGGAAAGTGCTATTTAGTTAATTCTTTTTGCAGATAATTAATAGATAAATTCCTCACGTCCAGCAATTTATTTTAGAATTTTTGGGGTTCCATATCTTGCGCTAGCTACAGATTACTACAGACTGTTCTATTTTTGATAGATTCTGTTTTTTGTGTTTTGTTTGCTTATTTTGATGAATCTATGGCTAGTAAAATAGTTTATAAACCATAGAGAAGTTGGAATACAGTAGGTTTAACACCAATATAAATAAAGAATGAGTTCATTACAGTACCTTGAAGTGGTCTTTTGTTTTCTTTCGCTAACGGAGCTCGCGAGATTTTCTACTTTGAGTTTTGTGTTGTGAAGTTTTCAAGTTTTGGGTAAAGATTTGATGGATTATGGAACAAGGAGTGGCAAGAGCCTAAGATTGGGGATGCCCATGGCACCACCAAGATAATCTAAGGACACCTAAAAGCCAAAGCTTGGGGATGCCCCGGAAGGCATCCCCTCTTTCGTCTATTTCTATCGGTAACTTTACTTGGAGCTATATTTTTATTCACCACATGATATGTGTTTTGCTTGGAGCGTCTTGTATTATTTGAGTCTTTGATTTTTAGTTTACCACAATCATCCTTGCTGTAGACACCTTTTGAGAGAGCCATACATGACTTGGAATTTGTTAGAATACTCTGTGTGCTTCGCTTATATCTTTTGAGTTATATAGTTTTGCTCTAGTACTTCAGTTATATCTTTTAGAGCACGGTTGTGGATTTGTTTTATAGAAACTATTGATCTCTCATGCTTTACTTAGATTATTTTGAGAGTCTTAAATAGCATGGTAATTTGCTTAAAATCCTAATATGCTAGGTATTCAAGATTAGTAAAATTTTCTTATGAGTGATTTGAATACTAAGAGAAGTTTGATGCTTGATGATTGTTTTGAGATATGGAGGTAATAATATCAAAGTCGTGCTAGTTGAGTAGTTGTGAATTTGAGAAGTGCTTGTGTTGAAGTTTGCAAGTCCCATAGCATGCACGTATGGTAAACGTTATGTAACAAATTTGAAACATGAGGTGTTATTTGATTGTCTTCCTTATGAATGGCGGTCGGGGACGAGCGATGGTCTTTTCCTACCAATCTATCCCCCTAGGAGCATGCGCGTAGTGCCGAGATTTTTGATGACTTGTAGATTTTTGCAATAAGTATGTGAGTTCTTTATGACTAATGTTGAGTCCATGGATTATACGCACTCTCACCCTTCCATCCTTGCTAACCTCTTCGGTACCGTGCATTGCCCTTTCTCACATTGAGAGTTGGTGCAAAGTTCGCCGGTGCATCCAAACCCCGTGATATGATACGCTCTTTCACACATAAACCTCCTTATATCTTCCTCAAAACAGCCACCATACCTACCTATTATGGCATTTCCATAGTCCTTCCGAGATATATTGTCATGCAACTTTCCACCATTCCGTTCATCATGACACATTCATCATTGTCATATTGCTTAGCATGATCATGTAGTTGACATAGTATTTGTGGCAAAGCCACCGTTCATAATTCTTTCATACATGTCACTCTTGGTCCATTGCATATCCCGGTACACCGCCGGAGGCATTCATATAGAGTCATCTTTTGTTCTAGTATCGAGTTGTAATCATTGAGTTGTAAATAAATAGAAGTGTGATGATCATCATTTCCTAGAGCATTGTTCCAAGTGAGGAATTATAAAAAAAGAGAAAGGCCATAAAAAAGAGAAAGGCCAAATAAAAAAATGAGACAAAAAGAGAGAAGGGACAATGTTACTATCCTTTGCCACACTTGTGCTTCAAAGTAGCACCTTAATCTTCATGATAGAGAGTCTCTTGTTTTGTCACTTTCATATACTAGTGGGAATTTTTTATTATAGAACTTGGCTTGTATATTCCAACAATGGGCCTCCTCAAGTGCCCTAGGTCTTCGTGAGTGAGGGAGTCCTAGATTAGGGGTGTTCGGATAGCCGAACTATACCTTCAGCCGGACTCCTGGACTATGAAGATACAAGATTGAAGACTTCGTCCCGTATCCGGAAGGGACTTTCCTTGGCGTGGAAGGCAAGCTTGGCGATACGGATGTTCAGATCTCCTACCATTGTAACCGACTCTATGTAACCCTAACCCTCTCCGATGTCTA